>NW_027171944.1:0-19931 GCF_036898095.1 Palaemon carinicauda
ATGGACCCGCCCTTCCCTTTCTATGAAAGGGCTGTAGGACCCCTCCCTACATACAGTATCCGTAGCACCTCGTGTACGCTACAAGGAATACAGATGGCGCCAGGATTGGCGCTAGGCACGCTTACGAAACTGGAGAAGAGGGAGCCTTGGGAGCGGCTCCCCCTTTTTCTTTCCCGTTGTCGTTTCTTGCCAATTGACCCCTCGATACGTAATCTCTGTTTGGAGTGCTGATTGCCATGTGGCGTGTCAAGAATACGTCTTCTGATATGTCGCGATATCCCTTTCATTAGGGATATTCGCTCCAGGAGTTAGAATTCTGGGTACCTTAAGATAAATTCTCTGGGAATATCACCGTAGTTGTAATATACCCTAGGAAGCTACCCTATAGGAACTTCCATCAGGACGACATGGCCATCTCACCCAAAAATAGATTTTTCGCTTGGCTCAAAATCCGTTATATATATATATATATATATATATATATATATATATATATATATATATATATATATATATATATATATATATATATATATATATATATATATATATATATATATATATATATATATATATATAAACATATACTTAAATATATATATACAATATATATATATATATATATATATATATATATATATATATATATATATATATATATATATATATATATATATATATATATATATATATATATATATATATATATATATATAACAGAAACATTGTAATAAATTGACAACTTATTTGTGAACCAGCAAATTATGGTTCAAATACATAAAAACAATTATGTAAAGGAAACATTGTAAATAAACTGACCACTTACTTATGAAGCTGCAAATTATATTTCATTTATATATGAAAAATGTTCAATGGAACATTGTTAATAAATTGATAACTTATTTATGAAACTACAAATTATGTTTCCTTTATATATGAAAATTATAATATAGAAATATCGTAAATAAAGAAATTATTTAAGAAATTGTAAATTATATCTTATTTATACTTTAACCCTTCTGCACTGTTAGGGGTCTTTTTGACCCGAAAACAATTTTACATTACCATATCTCTCTGGTTTTTGGAGATTGAAGCTTCATACTCCTTGAATTCTCCTGACTTTAAGAAGTTGTTGTGTTGCCTAAGCCTGGTAAAATTTTTCCCTGTAGTTACTGAGCAGCAAAAAAAGTAACATCTAATCTGTTCGGGTCAAAATGACCCGTACCTACTGTTTGCTGTATTTTCTCACAGTTATTTGCTATCTGTATCAAAGATGGTATGGTTATTGAAGTTACCCTTTCAAATGCAGTATATACAATTTCTTGAATTATTTTATTCATAGAAAATCGATCTTCTTTGTTTATAAGGTATAGATAAAAAAAGTGAGAGAAAATCCATAAAATTTTTCCTAGTAAAATTCATCAACCATGGATAAGTAAGTCTTTACATCATTGTAAGATTGTTGTCTTTGATTTATAATGATTCAGAGGAAATTTTGGTTAGAAAAATGCTAAGTATAATATTATACTATGAAAGTTATTACCAGCAATAGTCTAGGTCCCATGTTTTGGACACTAACATAAGCAGTTTCCTTTGTTTGTGTTCCAGAAAGTGTACAGCTTTTCCTGTAAACAAGTTTTATGGTCATGAATCTGGTGAAGAAAGTGATTTTATATCTTCCGAAAGTGATGATGGTGAAAATGACCATCTTTCAGTTCATGATGATCTCAGTGACTCGTACTATGAAGATAAAGCTGAAAAACAGCAGTCTTACGGTCCATATTCTTCAACCAGAAAGGGAAATACCGGTATGGATAATGGCAATGAACCTTATGATCAAACATCTACCAGCTCAAATTCCACATCCATTGATACTGACGGTAATGATGAAGAACAGCCACCTTCCTTTATGAATTTCACATCCAAAAAGGGAAATATTGTATGGTCTTCAGAAAAATCAAACAGGTCATCCAGAATCACTCGTTATGCAGCTTCAAGAACATCTGCATTTGAATTATTCATAACTCCAAAATTATTCAATAATATTTTGAAAATGACAAATAAAGAAGCTAATCGTGTCTTGGGTTCAAGAGATATAATCAGCCTAGAAAACTTGAGAGCATTTTATGGATTACGTCTTTTAGCAGGAATTTATAAATCTCTTAGGAGTCTTTGGGATGACACATATGGACGTCCTATATTTCGAGCTACAATGTCTCTTGAAACCTTTATAAAATATTCTAGGTTTATTAGATTTGATGATAAAGAAACCAGACCTCGAAGGAGATCCACAGACAAACTTGCTCCTATTAGAGATGTTTGGAACATTTTGGTTGAGAGACTTCCTCTGATGTATAACATATCATCAACTGTTACCGTAGATGAGCAACTGGTTCCTTTTAGAGGAAAGTGTCCATTTAGGCAGTAAACGTATTGTTCTGCAACTTACAGAAGGGAATAAAATGAGAAATGTAACTTGTGACAACTTTTTCTGCACCTTAGATTTACCTAAGAAACTGAAAAAGCGTAAGCAAACAATTTTTGGAACTATCAAAATAAATCGAAAAGAACTCCCAGTAGAATTCTGTAACCCTAAAGGAAGGACCAGATATACTACCCTTGAAGGTTACTATGAAGAAAATATAATTATTTCACATTGTCCCAGAAAAGAAAAAACTGTAGTATTGTTGAGTAACATTCATGATAGTGTCACTTGTAGTGATAAAGAAGAAAAGAAACCTGACAATTGAATTTTACAATTCAACTAAAGGAGGAGTTGATAATTTAGACAAACTTGTTGCAACTTATAGGTCAAAGCGTCAGACAAAGAGATGGCCTATGGCCTTGTTTGATAACATAATGGAAGTATCGACCTACAATGCTTTTGTCCTTTGGAATCTAGTGCAACCTAACTGGAGAGCAAAAGATACCTTCAAGAGAAGAATTTTCCTTCATGAACTTAGTCCAACCTGTATTGTCTTCAAGGGTATCGTTGCCTAGGACGCCAAATGCCCGACGATTTGCTGAAGCTGCAAGACCATCTATAGAATATAATAATTCTTAATCTCAAGAAAGAGCTGCAAAGAGACAGCGTTGTCATATGTGTAAAAAGGACAATAAAGTAACCACAATATGTTCTGTCTGCCGAAAAACTACATGTAAGCGGCATGCTGTTGTAATGTTCAAGTGCAAGAAATGCAACTAATTCCTAATCTTTAATAAGGTAGGGTGGTTGGGAGGATTAGGTGTGGGGTCTAAATGACAGTCACTTCCATGTAGTAGACCCTGGGCATACAAGGTAATCAATTATGTACTTTGTATGGCGGAGAACTGTCAGAATTTATGAGATGGGTCCTTTCGACCCGGAACAGATTAGATGTTACAAAACGGGTGAATACTAAAATTGTAAGCTCTCTATAAACACTGGCCATTCTAAATCTTAGAAAAGTTATGCAAAAAGAGGGTATTGTTATATGTGAATTTTTTTTTAGCAATGTAACAGCAATCTTCCCAAAAATTAGATGTAAATCCATGGTGTCACAATATTCAATTGCATAATTTCAACTGAAACCTATTTTTCAATAAAGTAATTGGCTGGTAGAGATAGATTAGGAGCCTAAATGATAATAACATTCTTGCAGTGTACCCTGGACATGCAAATAATTTTAAAAAGTACTTTGTATGGCAAGGAACTGTCAGAATTTATAAGACGGGTCATTTTGACCCGGAACATATTAGATGTTACCAAAATTTTAACAGACCACAAGGGTTAATACAAGAAATGAACTGAAATCATTTCATTCCATGTTTTCCCTAACGATGATACATTGATGTGGATTAATTTAATAAAATAAACCATATCTCCAATTTTTACGTGAGAGAGAGAGAGAGAGAGAGAGAGAGAGAGAGAGAGAGAGAGAGAGAGAGAGAGAGAGATCCAGTAAGAAAATCTTTTGAATAGGAAAGGGTAAAAAGTGAATAAACAAAGGTAGATACGCAAGGGTTACTTTAAGGCTAAGGCGCTTCTGACGTCATGCACAGAAGTGGCTTAAATGGTACCGCTGTCCTTATATATGTAGATCTTGGTTCTGCTCTTCAGTTAACAATGCTGACTTCGTATAATGCTTATGTGTGTAATTAAAGATTTGACAAACATTTAAATCTTACCATTATATTTAATTGGTAAGTGCTTTATTTGCAATGCTATTCTTACCACATCCTCGAACTATACCAAAATGGTACCAGCAAGCCGATGGAAAATCGGGATACACTAGTCTTTCATTTTTATCATTGACGATGAAAGCTGATACAACACTGAAAATCAGTGTTGAAGAAATGAAGAAATGAACGTTCATTGATAATTGATGAAATAGCAATTAAACAACATATCGAGTGGGATCACACAAGATCTTATGGATTTGTTGACATGGGTACTGAACTGGATGATGATAGCATTCCATTTGCGAGAGAAGCACTTGTATCTATGGTGATCTCAGTGAATGGCTGTTGGAAATTACCAATACGCTATATTTTGATAAATGGATTAGGTGCTGCTTTGCGTGTTGATTTATTAAGGCAACGTTTGGCTAAGCTGCATTGAGTGGGGGTCAAAATTTTCGCTTTGACTTTTGATGGACTATCAACGAATACTGTTATGGTCAAGGAGCTGGGTTGTAGTCCAGATTTTCAAGATATAAAAACTTAATTTCTTCATCCAGTGACGCAAGAGCAAATATTTATATTTTTTATCCATGCTATATGCGAATGTTAATTAGGAATTCATTAGGAAAAAAAATGTTGATGGGAAGGGAAACTTTATCAAGTGGGATTTCTTTGAAGAATTACATAAGCTTTCAGGAGTGGGAGGGTTGGCCTTTTTGGGACTAAATTAAGATCGCCACATATGGCATAAAAACATATGAAGGGTAAACTTGCTCCACAATTACTAATAGAATCTATTGCAAAATCACTACAGTTTTGTCTTCACAACTATTACGTAGAGTTCAAGGGGTGCGAGGCAAAAATCAATTTCATGACCATTATAAATAAATTATTTGATGTGATGAATTGAAGGAATTTGTGTGTGTGGGATTTTAATAGACATATACAAAATGATAATCACCCAGAACTCTTTTTGGGTCAAGTGATATCTATGGGAGGATGTATTAACAACCCAACTGCCCATCAGTTTTCTGCAGCTTACAAACGAATTTTAGTTCATAATGACTTGCAGAATGTGTTCAAAGGCAACTTTATACATCTGGAATTAGATAATATTGTTTCAGTCTCAAGAAGAGGTAATGATTGTGCTCTCTAACATAACTCTTTTGTACAAGCCATACATTTTTCATCGGATAGGAATAACCTTTTCAATGATGTAAGTTTTGAGAAAAAATAAGCAGCTGATTTTAATGACGATGACGATTACACATATTTTCGAAGTAGTCAATATCAGGCATTGTGTTCAAGCATCATTGTTGCCTATATTGTTGGATTCGTTGCCTATAAACTGGAAAAATAATTGAATATTAATATTTTAATGATACTGATATAACAGATCTTTGCATTCTATAATTATATTAAAAAATAAAGGCGCTCTTATAAACCCATCTGATGACGTGATAAATATATGCCTCTGTTGTTACCGCTTCTAACACAATCAGGATCTTCTGCAGATATTTTCGTGAAGTTGGTGTTCCTCTTCACCTTAGGACAGATGGAGGACCACAATTTACCAGCACAGACTTCAAGGATTTTATGAAGAATGGGGACTTTGACATACATATACATTGTAGTACAATAATTATATTTAGTTTACACAAAACAGTGGGTTTTATTCTGTAACAATTATACATTTTCCCCATTACATTATAAAATATTTTCTTCCATAAAGAAATATAAGGCTATAAATCAACCATCACAACAAACCCCTCATACATCAACACCAAAACAAAACAAATATTTAATTATAAATCTTTAACACTTCAAATATATACTGGCACAGGTCAATTACGTGGTTTTCTTCTCCAAACAGTACGTCTATGTTCGTATAATTAAGATTACTAAATTTCTGCCTCTTCGGTCGTGACATTGTACATTCAATTAGGACATGCACTTCATTCTGTACTGTCTGTGAATCAAAATTACACACTCGCAACTCCCTTGGAGTTCTACTCCACCTTCCCGTCTCTATTCTTAGGTCGTGGGACATTAAACGTAATCTAGTAAAGGCAATTCGTATATAGTCTGGTACATAAACATTTTCACTGTACACTCTATGCCTTTGCAAGGATCTATTTAAAATTTCTCTGTACGTATAATATTTTGTTGCTGTTTCAGATTTATTCCGGATTTCATTTTTCATTTGGTCAAGGCTTGACCTGATGATGTTATCAACTAGACAAGAATTCAAAAATCTGTAACCGGGTGTATTTTCAGTTCTGCAAATTTCATAAATATAGTGGAACGGTTCTTCCATATCAATGTTCGCCATTTTTTTTTCTAAAAAACGTTTCCTTCTTACTTGAACTTCACGATTAAAAGACTCAAGGCCACTCTCCACTAAGCACAATGTCATAGGCGTATTATTTCTGACCCCCAATAAGCATCTAACAGCCTGATTGTATATCCTCTCCATACATATTACGTTGTTTGTAAGCCAACTCTCTGCACTATAAAGTAGTGAGGCTCCTAACGCTGCTTTGAACACTTTGATTTTATATGCATATGGCATAGTTGTATTGTTATAACAAAATATTGAGAACTTGTTAATGGTCTTTGCATTTTCAATTTCATGTTGTTTGAGCACTGATTGCATTTTGCCATCACCCGTAAACCATGCACCAAGATACAAATATTTTTCACAATGGTCTATCTTAACATTATTTATGACTAGAGACTCTTTATCTCTTGCATTTCCATTTACTACAAAAAACTTGGTCTTTTTTTCGTTAACAATCATCCCATATAAGTTACAGTAATCCAACATAATCCCAATTTTCTCAAAACACTTTTCTCTTGATGTACTTAAAATAACTGTGTCATCCATCAATAATAGCGTATGCATTGTCCCTAAAAACCCATCTCTGCCAATTCCCTCTTTTATCATTTTAACCATTTTGTCTAGGTAGATAGTAAATAATAAACAGCTTGTTGGAGCACCCTGACGTATTCCAACAGTAGATATAATCACAGCTGATTTCGAGACACTTTTAGTACAAGCATAGATCTTATGAATGGCCATTAACATAGTCTTACCACAACCTTTCTCTTTTAGGCACTCAATTAACTTATCTCTTGGAACACGATCGTATGCTTTACTAAAATCTACAAATACAACATACAGCTTCTTTTTCATAAAAATTGCGTAGTCCATCATAAGCCTCAAAGACACATGGTAACATTACTTCACTATCGGAATCGAATGGTTACTTCGAAGCCGCTGTGAAGTCAGTTAAGCACCTCATCCTGAAAACAGCCCAGTCTGGCAACATCGATTGTGAAGATTTTGACCGTGGTTTGGAGCTCAGGAATACTCCGAGTTTGACAGGACACTCCTATGCCAGGGTCCTATATGGCCGACCTCTCAGGTCATGTATTCCTGCTCATCCAAAAGTATTCTCCGAGTAGTGGCTGGTCAAGACTGAAGACTGTGACCGCCGTGCTGCTGCCCGCTATGAGCAGGTGAAGACTCGGTATGACCAGCATGCCCGGTCCCTGCTAAAGTTGAGTGTCAGACAGTAAGTTCGAATTCAAGACCCGACCTCTCATTGTTGGGACAAAGTAGGCTTGTCATGGGCCAGGGAAAGTCAAGAAACTATCAAATTCGTCTCTGTAGAGGTCGTGTGTTGTGGCGTAATCGCCGTTTTCTTCACCCAGTAACAGCCACCATCAGTGACCCCACACTCCCTGACCCTGTGACTCCTTGCCAGGATCTAGAAAGAGAGTCCTTAGTCACTATTTCTCTAGTGAACACACGTCGTTCCCATAGACTCATAGAAAAGGAGTCCGCTCGAGATTGCACTACGAGTGTGAGGGGGAGGGAGGTGTAGGTTCACGAAAAGACATACTTAACATGTACCAGTATTCATTATTGTTGTCATCCTATTTGTACCATTTATTGTATCATGTGATATCAAGCATTATTTCCAGGTGTTGCATATCAACAGATTAATTCATGTCTAAATATGATATGGCACCATTGTATTAGCATGGGCAACATTTACTTATTTTACCCATAATGCACTGTCTTGTTCGTTCTGATCTCTTACTGATAGGTTATCTTCCAGTTATTTCCACGGACTTTGTATTTTTTTCTTAATAGACATTAAGAACCTACTATCAAAGTTGTATCCTTGCCCCACCTATTAAGCTTAAGAAAGTTACCGACACGTACAGGTTAAAGTTGAGTTCAAGGTCAAGGAAAAGGTCAAATTCCTGTCATCAACCATACAGCTACAATTCTAATTCTAAAGTAATGAAACTTGTAGGGAATTTAAACTTATGTAAAGGTCTAGAAATTATTAAACTTTGAAAGGTCAAAGGTCAAGGTCACGGACGAGCTAAACATTTAAAATCTGTCCAAAAGGTCAAGAAATAAGCTACCATGTCGGTGGTCGGTGCTATACCGAGTCCCCCTATCTATTTCCTCTGTTTTGATCCCCAAATCTGATTGTTATCTCTGGTTTGATTCTCGGTTCTATCATTACTTCTGCTCTAATTATTATTATTATTATTATTATTATTATTATTATTATTATTATTATCATTATTATTATTATTATTATTATTATTACTAGCTAAGCTGCAACCCTAGTTGGAAAAACAAGATGCTATAAGCCCAAGGACTCCAACAGGGAAAAATAGCCCAGTGAGTGAAGGAAATAAATAAACGATATATGAGGTAATGAAAAATTTAAATAGAATATTTTAAAAACATTAAAATTATATACAGATATTTGATATATAAACTATAAAAGGACCTATGTAAGCTTAATCGTTGGCTCTATTCTCATTGGAAGATCTAATCGGTTTTCTGTTCTCACCCTCACACCTAACCGTTGCTTCAGTTGTGATCCTCAAATCAGTTCAGGTTGATCTACAGACCTAATCATTGCCTCCGTTTTGATTGACAGATCTAATTGTTTCCTCTGGTCGGACCCTTAGATCTAATCGTAGCATCTGTACTGATTGTCAGATCTAATTGTTTCTGCTATTCTGATCCTCAGCTCTAATTGTTCCAACAGTTCTGATCCTCAGATGTGATTGTTCCTTCTGTTCTTATCATCAAATCTAATCATTCCCTGTGTTCTGATCCTAAGATCTAAGTGACTCCTGTGTTCTGATCGTCAGATCTAATTGCTGCCTCTGTTCTGATCATCAGATCTAATCGTTTCCTCGTCTAATCCTCAGATCAGATCGCTGGCTCTGTTCTGATTTTCAAATTTAACCGTTTCCTTCGTTCTAATCCTCAGACCTGCTCATTGCCTCTATTCTGATCCACAAACCTAATCATTACCCCCGTTCTGATCGACAAGTTTAATCGTTTCCTCTGTTCTGACACTCAGGTTTAATCGTTGCCTCTTTTCTGATCTTCAGCTCCAATCGTTCCTTCTGTTGTGATCCACAGATCTCATTTTTTTTACTGTTCTGCTCCTCAGGTAAAATCGTACCTTCTGTTCTGATGCTCAGGTGATCGTTTCCTCTGTTCTGATCTTCATATATAATTATTTAATCTGTTCTGATCCTTAGATCTAATTATTTCCTCAGTTTTGAACCTCAGATCTAATCGTTTGATCTATTCTGATCCTCAGATCTAATCATTCCTTCTATTCTGAACCTCAGTGCTGATCGTTCCTTCTGTTCCCTCTTTTACATCTAATCCTTTCTTCTGTTTTGATTGGAAGATCTAACCGTTGCTTCTGTTCTGATTGTCAGGTCTAATCATTGCCTCTGTCCTGATTGTCAGATCTGACCTTTGCTTCTTTACAGATACTCAGATCTGATCGTTGCCTCTGCTCCAACCCTCGAAGTTAATCATTGCCTCTGCTCTGATAACAGTCCGGATATGATGCCTTGCTGGGCCAGAATTCCACCCTCCAGGGGAACTGAGCCCAGCTTATCCGAGATGACGATCTTTCCAGTCGTCATCGGCATGTGCTCAGCATACCTCCATGGGTTAGCATCTGAGCACAAGGGAAGGTCTTTCACCTTGAGCTTTTTCTGGGGCCCATGTGATTCTGCAAGGCACTGCATTCGCAGTTCCATTGCAGCCGCCTTCTCCTGATTTTCCTTCTGCATTTGTTGGATCATTCCAACAATAGAAGAGAGGGCCTGTCCCAGCTCTACTGGGAGACCGGCCGATGTAGAGGGGCTTGAACTTCATCCTGGGCTTCTGCCAGGAGGTCTTCCTCCTGACACCCGTCCACATCAGACATCCTGTCATCTAGCTGGATGTCTTGCCTCGCGACCGCGACTTCAGCATCCACCTGGATCTGAACTTAGGGGATCTCCTCTTGAGGCTGGGGAATCACTGCATCAGCTGATGCCTTAGGGAAAGGATACGCCCTCATCTTCTCACTTGGAAGATAAGGGCCAGAAGTGTTCTTTTGGAAGCCCCTTACCCAGGTACGAAGCTTCTTCCTAGCTATTTAAATGTCTCAGTAACCAGGTTAGTGCACACAGTACATACCTGAGGGTCCCAATACCGGAGATCATCCTTGGAGACAGCGTATGCTGCGTGTCTCCTACAAAACTCATGTCCGCAGAGGTTCTTGCTGCTGACATTGCAGAAAGCACTTCCCCACTTCGGAGTGTCCTTCTGTAAAGAGAAGAAATTTCCATGAGTATCAAGTGAACTATGTATTACTGGATATGCATAGTATAGCATAACAATTCAGAAAGGAAAGACACACACTTGTGTTTCCCTCACAACCCATTGTTGCAGCCTTCCAGATAATAAAATCAAAATGGTTTATCTCTTCTAGAGTAACCAATGCAAGGTTTCCAGAGGAAACAGGTGGAGCTCACACCTAAGCAATGATTTTAAAATCCTGGATAATAGACAGGGAAGAACTCAGCTTCCTATCTGTAGGGCAACAGCAAAGGGATGTGCAAGAAAAAACAATAGTGTTAGAAGACACAGTGCTGTACCAAAACCCTTACCATAGTTTTCTTCTTACTGTATATGTTATACTGAAGAATACTAGTACAGTATAGGGGGATGTGTGCCGGCCTGCCTTTACCGGCCGGCACACACCACAACTAGCTTTAAAGTATACTACTTAACAGCTATAGGGCGGCAGCACTCTGGTTCAAATGCCTGTCCGGTCGGCAGCAACTGCCGGCCGGTAACAGCCAGTGTTGGCCGGCAATGGCTGCCGGCCAGCAACTAGACAAGGTAGTACCCAGCTGCCGGCCACACTCTTGGTGACCGGCAGACAAGGGCTGACATAAGCCGGCCGGCAAAGGTACAAGACCGATGCCAGCTGGCAGCAAAAGAACCAGAGGACTACACCTGCCCGGCTGCCGGCCTATGAGGCCGGCAGCCGGGACAGGTACAGCACTAGAAGAAAAATAGAATGGATGCCGGGATAAGAGTGTACACAACCTCCAAGCCCGGCAACCGAAAGAGTGCATATAAGGAAGGGGAGAAACTAATTCAGGCTTCCTTGACCAATGCCGTCTGGATCTGTCGGCAGGCATGGATGAGGGACCAAGAGAGGTCCGGGCAGCACTCGAAAACATAAGACCCTTGCCGGCCAGCAGCTCTGCCGGCCGGCAAGGGGCTGAGTCAATTCCACATCCTAACCTATAATAGGTCCAGAAGTAGAACGACGTACAGTACAGTAATGGCTCGGCCATTACGAAGAAAGAGGGGGAAGGGACAAGAGGGTCCTGCCAACCTTGCTTTAGTGACAGATCACCCGCAGCCAAGAAACTTATTTTAGCCTAATGGAGATCTAAGGGGAAAGGCCAGCAATACTTGCCAGCTTCCAGAGCACCAAAGCAAGGAAGGCGTTGCTACTCCCAAGGGAAGAACTTATCCTCCCCCGAGAACAGCAACAAGGACTAGACGGGTAGATCACAAAAGAAGGAATCATATCCACAGAAACCTTCGGCAGTGACCTAAGGGAGCTAAGCTCCCTTTGTATGTGTTAGGTCAGCGAGGGGGACTCAGCCCCAAGCCAGACAACATGGACTCAGACTAAAAACTCTGTTGTTCTGTCCCTCTTGAACCATAACTACAGGAACAGGAAGGTACAGTAACACCCTAGTATAGTTTTATCGAAAATAAATTCGGAAAAAACCACTTAGGGATAAGCCCAGGGCTTAAACAGAGGGAAAGGGATTGCATACCTTCTCCGAAGAAAAGAAAGCAACCGGGGAGTATGATAAAGTATACTTAGGCTCCATAAGCAACTAGCCTAGGCACCAAGAGAATCGATTACCTAATTCACCGAAACTCACTCGTATACTATCTTGGAAATATTCCACACAGTCTAAAATGTATAAAATATAGCCTAAAGCTTCAATAAAATTTTAATTACACTCGGAAAAACCATAATCATGCATGAAGTACTAGGACCAAACGACTAGGCTACATGGCCTAGCGTAGGCCAGAATGGCGAATACTTCGCCAAATAATACTAAGCACGAAAGGAAATCCTATGTAATGCTAAATAGCTAAAATTTATTAAAGCAAAACAACCAGGAATGTCGCTCTGACTAACTAATTTATACCTAGCGAGCGACAGCGTCCAATACGCCTCTGGTAGGCTACGGCTCTTTTATCAAAGATTAATCCTATTAATCACTCAAAATTTTACCAAAAGCCTACATTTATACATAAAAGACACTATACTCAACTTATCAGAGGCCGACGAAGACGGAGAAGCCATGAAAAGTCGAATAAATCCAAGATTTGCGAGAAAAACAGGAAAAAACACCGAGTTGTTAAGCTACGCAAAAAGGAATAGAGATGGCGCCAGGATTGGCGCCAGGCACGCATACGAATCGGGGGATAGGGAAGCCTTGGGAGCGGTTCCCCTTTTCTTTCCCGAATTTGTATCTCGCCAATCACCTCCTACGAGACGAAATCTCTGTCCAGGATGTAGATTGCCATGTGACGTGTCTAGAATACGTCCTCTGATATGTCGCGATATCCCTTTCACGAGGGATACTCGCTCCAGGAGTTAGAATTCTGGTACCTTAAGGTAAATTCTCTGGGAATATCGCCGTAGTTGTAATATACCCTAGGAAGCTACCCTATAAGAACTTCCATCAGGACGACATGGCTTGAGCCCAAAAAAAAGGCTAAAATAATGGCTAGTTACCAAACACTTGGATAACTATGTTCATGCCATATTCTATTAAAAATGCATAAAATAAATAACTTTGTATTAAAAGGTACGTGGTTAATCATTGCATACGTAATTCCACCGGGCCCAGGGCTGTATCATTACACATAGCAAGTTCAGAATCAAATTCTCTTTCAGTAAAAGGAGAATTGTATGACTCTTGCTTTCTTGTTGCGAAATTTAAAACTTTCTTTTCTTCAATAATCCTATGCTGGTAACCATGGGCTGCTTCACACTTGCATGATACATTTGAAAAATGGTCAGCCAGGGCATTTCTAACTTTGGTTGCTCCAGTCATATACTGGCCATTTACCCTTTACACTGGTGGTGGGTTTGGGGTGAATTGGCCTGCTATCTTTTTTACTTTCCTCCACACAGATGTTGATGGTGTTCTACTGTTAATGGAGGAAACAAATGACATCCAAGACTGGCGCCTAGCTAAATTCTCCTCAGTACGACACACGCGCATTCGAGTTAAAGCCTTTCTTGTGGCTCTGTGCAGGGCAGTTAGTTCTGATGACTACCAGGGGATTAGTCGTCATCTGAATATCCCTGTTTTTTTGGGAATGGAATTGACTCCTGCTGTATGAAGAGTTCTATTAAGTCTATGGCATCATCAACACTTTCAAACTGCTCTGCATTTCATTTCATTTCACTTAGCTTCCGAAATCTATCCCAGTCCGCCTTATCAAGATTCCATCGAGGAGATCTCTGTAAAGGTGGACCATTTTTGGTGTTCATAATAATTGGCGCATGATCACTAGTATGCCAATCATCTAATTTTCGCCAATTCAAATCCAGAAGACAGTTAGAGCTTGCAACTGATAGGTCAATGCAGGACAAGATACCTGTCTGAACATGAGAGTGTGTAGGCTCTCCCATATTAAGGAGTCCTACATCTTTATTCTCCAAAATTGATGATACAATATTACCCCTTGCGTTTGCCAAAACATCCCCCTATATATGATGTCTACTATCAAGATATCCTAGTAAAATTAAAGGTTTTGGGAGTTGTTTAATCACCTCTACTATATTATAATATGAGATGTTATCATTTGGAGGCAAGTAAAGAAAACAGATTGTGTATTTTCTCCCTATATCAATCTGTACAACCACTGCCTGCAGAGGGGTACAGATAGACAAAGATATTAGGGGAACATCTCGACAAACGTATATCAGACTTTTCCAATGGCTCCCTGCTCGTTGATCATATGGTGTCCCATAGCTAACATACTCTCGAGGACAAGGGGTATTACCATCGAGCTTGCTTTCTTATAGACATACAATTATAGGGGAGTGCTCACGTATGAGGAGCTTAACTTGTTCATATTTCGCCCTTAAACCCTGGCAATTCAATTGCAGAATGGAAAAAAAGCTATGGTTTATTTTTTGGAAGGCACCTTAGATGAAGTCTTCCCATTGGCAATATTTGATCTAACAATATTTCCCGGTGGTATCTCAAGAGAGGATCTTGATATAGTGGGTTTTGTGTTCGTCTTTTTCTTTGTGTCCTTTTGATCTAATTGTTGGGGAGGATGGTGGACCTCTACTTGAATTTCTGATTTGTTCAATTCAGGCGAGAGAGATGGAGGTCTCTCTCTTTTTCGATTAAAAGGTTGTGATCTGTCAGGCTTTTGCACCTTCCCCACTACAGGTTCATCAGGTAAATTTGTTTCATGTAGAACCTCCATCAGATCAGGCAAGGACACGGCCTTAGAGAGGTTTGTACTATTGTTTAGAATGGGAGTAGATGGTTTTTGAATACCTTTCAGATCTTAATTTAAGTGTCTGTTTTGATTTTTCTACAATTTCTGGATATAGATTTTCGATGGGACTTTCAACCTCTTTAATTACTTTCATATGTTTCTCTATATTAGAAGTGGGAATATAATTTTTGTCCTTGTGCTTTGGCAAGTTTTTCTTCAGAGCCATTGAAAAAGGTTGCCCTGGTCTTATCTGCTTTTCAAGAGCTATTTTACGAGCCTCTCTAAATGTAACCCTTTCCATGGTCTTAATGGCCTGAATTTCTTTTTCAATAATAAACTTAACACAGCTTTTCAATGTAGCTGGGTGTGCTTCCCCACAATGTATGCAATTTATATTTTCTAAGCATACTCCATGACTATTTTTTCCACAGTTGTCACGACCAGCTGGCTTATTATTTAGTTTTCCCTTGCATTTCTGGCTTAAATGGCCATACATTTGGCAATGATAACATCACAATGGTGGAGGGATATAAGGTTTCACCTTCAAAGATAGCCAACCAGCTTTAATAACAATTGGCAATCTACAATGATCAGAGGTTATAATCAAAGTAGCAAAAAGAATACATTGTTTTCCAACTCTCTCATTATGACTACTTTTACTACTCCTTGACTTTTCAGTTCATCCTCAATTTCTTTTTCCTCTATATCCAGCAATTCTGGAGCATATATCACACCTTTACTCTGGTTGAGAGTAGGGTGCGAAACACATTTTACACTATGACCATCCAAAGTTGTAAGTGTTTTTAACCTTTCACCTTGTAATGGGGATAGTGTCTCTATCAAGAGACTTCCATTTCCCTGGAGTAGAATTTTTGGCTGCCCTCCACATAAAGTAACTATTTCCCTATTAGCTTTAAAAACATTTACACGCTCATTTCTTCTGTTTTCAAATTCTAAGAAATTATTTTTTTTATAATTCACTACTTCATAGTGACCAGGTAATACTTCTACTTTTCTATATCTTTCTGTACTATCATCATTTTTCACTCTCTTTCTTCTTCTCTAGTGTTTTCTTATCATTCTTTCCATAACGCATATAAGGTTCCAACGTTATAATATAAGTGTCTGTACCAAGGTCCATGTTTGTATTTTCCAGGTCGTCAACAGAGGGGTTGGTTTTTTTTGGTAAGAGCAAGCCGGGTTATGCACCTCTTATCGGAGGATGTTAGTCCTCCTATCCCATGTGGCCCAGCACGAGAAGAGGCTTAAGCAGGGACCAGTCCTCTATTAGAGAGGGGCTGCCTCTCTTAAGGTGGGCGCACACTGGTCAGTGGGGGTGATTAGCTCTTCCCACCGGGGACTCCAATGCCTGGCGACACCCATTACCCGCAAATATGAGTGACTTACAACAGGATCACTGGAGCCTGACTTTTAACAGACTTGGTCTGCACCCAATGGGGTCTGCCAGAGGATGATGGCATCTAGATTAGCACAGGTTGAGATGGAATGCCGTTCATCCCACACTGTGCCAAATCCAAAACAGCAGCCAAAGTCGTCAACAAGTTCAAGCCCAAAAGGTAAAGATGGGAGAAAAAAAAAAAACAACCAAAAGGAAAAGAGAAAGTGCTGACTGATTTAGTTGGATCAACAGTAGGGCACCGAGGTCCAGTGGGAAAGTAGTTCCCACTGTTCATTAGAGTCCAGTTGCTAATCCCTAAGGCCCTATCCTCATCAAGGCTTCAGCATCTGGGGGGTCCTCAGACCAAGTGGTTTCCTCAGTTCTGATATTCAGAACAACTTGTTGCTTTTGTTATGGTTCTCAGATCAAATGTTTGCCTTCGTTTTAATCCTCACGGATATTTTTGTACCTTTTGCCAAGAGTATACCTTCAGCATTTATATCTCCCCCCCCCCCACACACACATACCCCTGAAAGGATCTCAGTTTGTCGAGGACTTTCAGCAGAAGGTTGGTTGGAGGGAACAGGTAGATCTTAGACAATTTGCTCCAATCTATGGACATTGCATCTATCGCTTCCGCTGGAGGATCCTCGTACAGGGCGACATACTTGGGTAGCTTCTTATTGTCGTTCGTTGCGAAGAGGTCTATCTGCAGTCCTGGGCCTTTGCGTTATATGAAAGAGAATGATCTTTCATCTAGGGACCATTCTGACTCTATCGGGTTGACCCTGGATAGAGCGTCCGCTGTCACATTGCGGACCCCTTCACTAGACGAAGGATGGCCAGTATTACTTGATTTATGTGAGGCAATCTCGAGCCTTGTCAATTTAGGCCTCTCATTACGACTTCGCTGTCTAGAACCAGACGGATGTGGATTGAGCAGCGAAGTTCCAGTTTTTTCAGAGAGAGAAAAAACTTCCATGGCTTCCAGAAAATTGATGTAGAAGGTCTTGAAGAGGGGAGACCAGGTTCCTTGGACTTTTTGATGATGAATGACCTCCCCACCCCTCTTTTGAGGCGTCCGTGTGAACGGTGACTGCCGGTGAAGGTGGTTTCAAAGGCATCTTGCTCTCTAGGTTCTTGGCATCCGACCATGGCTTAAGTAGTGATCGCACACGATTTGGTATCGGTCTTTGTTGATCTCTTCGAGCGTTCGATGCGTATTTTCTCCAAACTCCTGATGCATCTTTTAATAGTGCTCTCTATACTGGATCTGTCATTGAGGCAAACTGGAGGGACCCCAACACTCTCTCCTGTTGCCTTCTTGACATCCTGTTGGATTGAAGGAGTCTTTTGACAGATCCTGCTATATCTTTCCTCTTCTTTGATGGAAGGGAAAGGCAGTGAGACTGTAAGTCCCAGTGGACTCCCAGCCACTGGAACTTTTAAGCTGGAGATAGTCGAGACTTTTCTAAGTTAATCTTGAATCCTAAGTGTTCTAGGAACTGGATCTCTTTCTTGGAGGCTTGCCTGCACTCTTCCTAGGATGCTGCCCACACCAGCCAGTCATCCAGGTAGGCTACTACCTGGATTCCTTTTAGGCGTAGTTGATGAATGACTGTATTCGGAAGCTTGGTGAATACCCTTGGAGCTATGTTTAGACCGAAGGGCATGGTTCTGAAAACGTACTTTCTTTTCTGTAGTTTGAACCCTAGGTAGGGGGAAACTTGACGGTTGATTGGAATATGCCAGTACGCATCCGTCATGTCTATGGAGACTGTGTATGCCCGTTTTGGCAAAAGGGTCCATATATGTTGAAGCGTCAGCATTCTGAACTTGTGGTTCACTATGAACTTGTTGAGTGGTGATAAGTCCAGAATGACTCTGAGCTTTTCCGAGTCCTTCTTTGGAGCACAAAACAGCCTTCCTTGGAATCTGATGGACTTTGCATTCCGTATAACTCTATTGTTCAGGAGTTCCTGAACATATTCTTCCAGTATGGGGGTTGAGTGTTGGAAGAATTGAGGGAAGTTTGATGGAGCTGAGCTCCAACTCCACCCTAGTCCGTTCTTGATTAGGCTGTGGGCCCAGGTATCGAAGGTCCAACGATCCCGGAAGAGGAGAAGTTTCCCTCCTATCGGTAGCATCCCACTTGGAGTGCTGGTTGGAGGACTTACCTCCTTGGCCACGTCCACCTTTGTTGCCCTACCTCTGAGGGGCGTCTAGAGGATCCTCGAAAGGAACCTCGAGACTTTGCCCTAAAGGTTGTCGACTGCCTTTCGAATACTGGGGTGAACACAGGCGATTGGGTCGCTAGCGTTTGGGGCACAAGTTGGAAGGTGGTGGTTGGTTGTGCCACCATCTGGGGCACCGTGGCCATAGGAAGCTGTTGCTGTTGTCTTGGCCGAGAGGGCACTCTTGGTCGTTTTGATTTATTCTTCGGCTGGGGACCCTCATCAGTGGAAGATTTCGTTTTAGAGGACAAGCCCCACTTGGAGAGGAGATTCCTGTTCTCCGTAGCAGCTTTGTCCACGACTTCTTTTACCACTTCACTTGGGAAGAGGTCTTTTCCCCAGATATTTGAGGATATCAGCTTCCTTGGTTCGTGTCTCACCGCAGCTGAGGTGAACACGAACTCTCTACAAGCCCTTCGTGCTTTGATAAAATTGTACAGGTCCTTGGTGACTGTCGCCAAATGAGATTTGGCAAAGACCATGTACATGTCTGGGGTGTCCGAATGCTTCCCATAGTCTCTAGGCTAGTCTACAGAGACATGGAAGTAGCAAGACGTTCTTTAGTCTCCTGTTTGACACTTAAGGCAAATCGCCCAATAAGCCGCTAACGTTATTGCAAAAAGGCAAGGAAGGAATTCATCCCCCCCTTCTGTTTTATGTCGTGGAAGCTGAAGAAGCATCAACTGGCCTACTCGACAGTTGAAAAGGAACTGCTAGCGCTAATTACAGTTTGAAGTTGGAAGTTTGTGTAAATAGACCACAGAATGATAAAAAAGAAATAGAGTTTCCTCAGATCAATAAAATCAAGAATAAAAATAGATTTTCATTGCGTTTGAAAATGTATTGTATTAATGTAAAGCATAAATCAGATAAAGAGAACGTGGTTGTAGATTATTTATCTCAGGCTGAATCGATGGATTCAGGCCTGGAATAAATGGTCTTTTTGGTGGGAGCTATCTTACAAAGCTGGTCTAACATGATATTCCACAAGATGTGTGTCTCCGTATTACTCTCACCAGCACCTCATCAGCTATAGAGTCCCCTATCAAACGTGAATAGTGTTTCCTGTCAAACGTGAATAGTGTTTCCTGTCAAAAATATTTATGCATATATATGTATATTTATAAATATTTACACATATATACATATATATATATATATATATATATATATATATATATATATATATATATATATATATATATATATATATATATATATATATATATATATA
>NW_027171944.1:19954-29954 GCF_036898095.1 Palaemon carinicauda
ATATATATATATAACGGATTTTGAGCGAAGCGAAAAATCTATTTTTGGGTAAGATAGCCATGTCGTCCTGATGGAAGTTCCTTAAAGGCAGCTTCCTAGGGTATATTACAACTACGGCGATATTCCCAGAGAATTTACCTTCAGGTACCCAGAATTCTAACTCCTGGAGCGAGTATCCCTAAAAAAGACCTTAGGGATATCGTAAATATCAGTGGACGTATTCTTGACACGCCTCATAGCAATCTATACCCCTAATAGAGTTAACACTTCGTAGGGGTAAAATGGCAAGAAAACGAAAACGATAAGAAAGGGGGGAGCCGTTCATAAGGCATCCCTCCTCCCCGTTTCGAAAGCGTGCCCTGCGCCGCTCACGGCGCCATCTGTATTCCTTGTAGCGATACACGAGGTGCTACAGATACTGTATGTAGGGAGGGGTCCTACTATCCTTTTCACTCTTATTTATTTATTTTATTTTTGAAAAGGAGCAGGGCGGGTCCATCAGGACGACATGGCTATCTTACCCAAAAATAGATTTTTCGCTTCGCTCAAAATCCGTTTTTTGGGCTCAAGCCATGTCGTCCTGATGGAAGTATACCAGAGCATTACTGTATCTGTGGATTCTCAATACGTGCCGTACTCCTCAAGAATGTTTCTTAGTCAACTCGACTGACAGACCTAAGATGTTACCGTTATACATCTTTTCACTAATCATAAGCCATGAGAGTGCTTCCTGCCCCCTACAGGGAGGAGTCCTACTAGATTCTAGAAACGAACGAAGAGTACATATACCTATGTATGAATCACTCGCCAGCCAGTACCATATAGTGGTCTCACTCTATATGAAGTAAAGCGAAGTCTTACGGGACTACAGTATCCAAAAGAAAAAGTCCCGACCAGCACCCTGGTCGAAGTAAAATTAGACAAAAGGTTGTATCTGCGTAGGATTAAACTTGCTGCTACCACCATCCTCAGAAAGGGGTGGAGTCCTTATTGTTAAGGAAAGTATAAACCAGTATAATCCAGGCTTTGCATTAAGGAATAGGCTATTATAGATATCCCCGATTAATATACATAGGCTAAATGCTCAAAAAACAATATGAAATCAAAAATAGGTGAAGGAGACGCAAGGTTCCCGAGAACAAGTTTATTGAGAAACAATAAATAGACATGGTCACCATAAATATGTACATATGCTAGGTGGATGACCAACAATTTACACAAGTACTGTAGTGCATGGATGAATGATTATCTGAAAGAAAAACATATGTGTCACTTACACATACCCCGGTATCAAACTTAACGTCCATGTTACTACTTTGCTGACAATAGCGTTGGCAAACGCTTGGCACACCTGTCTGTACTTGTGCTACCATCACCATAACGTTGGAACAGTCACTGTGGGCTCTGAGAGCCTTCACTACCAGTTATATCAACGCATATAACTAACCATTCACCCAAGAATCCAAGTCCCAAATGATTCCGCTGTTCCTCGCAGAGTTAAACAGCAGGGTTAACGACGCAACCAACTGCTACCACAGACCTCTTTAGCTGCTCCACTTGCTTAGCATAGTGGCGAAAGAATACCCTGGAAGACTTCCAGCCAGTGTATGAACGAAGGTGTTCAAAATCCATAAAGTTAAAGAAGTTTAATGATGAAGCAACTTTCCTCGGATCATGACCTGCGGGTGAACTGTCAGGATCCGCTCTGCGAATAAAATATGTAATTTTCGCCCTAAGCTGATTTAAAGATAAATTCGAGCCCGATGTTTCTCCTCTGAATAGTTGGCCCCCATGGAAGTCTGAAGTTCTACGAAGATAGACCTTAAGGCATTCTACGGGACATAGAGATGCATCTTCTTTCAGAGGGCAGATTCTCCAGGGACCCCACCTGTTGGTGGGCAACTCGTTCTTAGCGAGAAACGTAGGGTCCGGAAACAGGTTCAGTTCTCCCCCATCCAGGAACTGAACTCGGCCCTCCTCTCTCGAGAGGGCCACAATCTCACTAACTCTGGCCCCAGAAGCAAGGGCTAAAAGGAAGATCACTTTTTGAGTCAGGTCCTTCAACGCACATTCCTCATTATCTAGTAATGAGGCAAAATGAAGGACTTTGTCTAACGACCATGAAATAGGCTTTGGAGGAGCTGATGGTCTAAGCCTAGCACAGGCCTTTGGGATCTTATTAAACATCTCGTTAGCGAGGTCTACCTGGAAGGCATATAGAATGGGTCTTGTTAGAGCTGACTTACATGTAGAAATTGTGTTTGCCGCCAGCCCCTGTCCGTGGAGGTGAATGAAGAAGGATAGGCAGAACTCCGTAGAGATCTCGTGCGGGTTCTTATCTTTGACAAAGGCTACCCATTTCTTCCATGCAGATTCGTACTGCCTCCTAGTAGACTTACATTTGTATTCTTCCAGGAAGTCGATACTATCTTTCGAGATTCCGAACCGTTTCTTCACCGCTAGGGAGAGAAAATCATGAGCTGCAGGGTTCGGGTTTTCTGTAATGAAGCGAAGACAGTCGACTTCTGGACTTGCTGGGACAGAACTGGGTCCGGGAGTGGTAGAAACCTCAGTCGTAGTTCCAGAGCTAGAGGGAACCATACACTGTTCGGCCACTTGTGGGCCACTATTGCTGCTACTCCCTTGAAGGATCTCAGTTTGTTGAGGACCCTCAACATCAGATTGTGAGGGGGAAACAGGTAGATCCTGGACCATCTGTTCCAATCGATGGACATCGCATCTATTGCTTCTGCCGAGGGGTCCACGTATGGGGACACATATTTCGGCAGCTTCTTGTTGTCCTTCGTCGCGAAGAGGTCTATCTGCAGTTCTGGGACTTGTCTCAAGATGAAAGAGAATGATCCTGCGTCTAGGGACCATTCTGTCTCTATCGGTGTCACCCTGGATAGAGCGTCCGCGGTCACATTCCGGACTCCTTGAAGGTGAACTGCTGACAGGTGCCACTTCTTCTTCTCCGCCAGTCGGAATATGGCTAACATTACCTGGTTGAGAGGTGGGGATCTCGATCCCCGCCGATTCAGACATTTCACAACCACCTCGCTGTCCAGTACCAACCTTACGTGGATCGAGTGACGTGGGGATACTTTCTTCAGGGTAAGAAGTACTGCCATAGCTTCTAGAAAGTTTATGTGAAAGGTCCCAAATAGCTTGGACCAGATCCCTTGCACTTTTTTCCGATGGGAGTGACCCCCCCACCCTACCTTTGAGGCGTCTGTGTGGATTGTCACTGACGGGGGGGGGGGTGGCTGAAGAGGTAGAGACCTCTTTAGACGACTGGCTTGAGACCACGGTCTGAGAAGAGAACGTAGTCGAAGTGGGACCGGTCTCTTCAAGTCCCTTCGCTCTTTCGATGCAAAGGTTCTCCATACTCCCGCTGCATCTTTTAACTGTGCTCTTAGCACTGGGTCTGTTACTGATGCAAACTGAAGAGAGCCCAAAACCCTCTCTTGTTCGCGTCTTGATATCCTCTCGGAACCTAGAAGTCTCCTGACAGACCCCGCTATTTCCTTCCTCTTTGACATCGGGATGGAAAGACGGTGTGACACTAGATCCCAGTGAATTCCCAACCACTGGAACCTCTGAGCTGGAGAAAGACGAGACTTCTTTCTGTTGATCATGAAGCCTAGATATTCTAGGAACTGAATCACTTGTAGGGAAGCTTGCAAGCATTCTGCTCTGGATGCTGCCCACACCAACCAATCGTCCAGGTAGGCTACTACCTGGAACCCTTTTAGGCGTAACTGTTTGAGAGCTGCGCTCGCAAGCTTCGTAAAGATCCTTGGGGCTATGTTTAGTCCGAAGGGCATCGCCCTGAAAGCGTAAAGCTTTTGTTGTAGCTTGAATCCTAGGTAGGGGGAGAGACGACGACTTATTGGAACGTACCAATATGCGTCTGACAAATCGATGGAGACGGTATATGCCCTCTTGGGCAGTAAGGCCCTTATGTGTTGTAACGTTAACATCTTGAACTTGTGGTTCACTATGAACTTGTTGAGTGGTGACAAGTCCAGAATGACTCTGAGTTTCCCCGAGTCTTTCTTGGGAACACAAAACAGCCTCCCTTGGAACTTGATGGACTTTACCCTCCTGATCACCTTTTTCTCCAACAGATCTTGGATGTACTCCTCCAAAACGGGGGTGGAGTGTTGGAAAAATTGAGGGCACTGGGGCGGAGTACTGTACCAACTCCAACCCAGTCCATTTTTGAGAAGGCTGTGGGCCCAGGGATCGAAGGTCCAGCGATCCCGGAAATACTGAAGTCTCCCACCTACCGGCGACACTTCACTTTGACTGCCCTGCAGTCTTGCCTCCCTGGCCGCGACCACCTCTGAATCCTCGTCCCCTAGAGGGGCGTCTTGACGACCCTCTAGCTGCTCCTCTGGGTCTTGCACGAAACGTGGTCGACTGTCCCTCAAACACGGGATTGAATGCCGGGGAAGCTGATGACATGGCTTGGGGAACCCATTGGAAGGTGGTCGGGGTCTGGGCTACCAGTTGTGGAACCGGAGGCAAAGCTGGCTGCTGCTGCTGTTGTCTTTGCGGTTTGAAGGACTTGGCTGGACGGGAGGAAAACCTTGACTTCTTCGCCTTTCCTTTCGGCTGAGGGCCCTCATCCGGAGAAGACTTCCTCTTAAGGGACAGGCCCCACTTCAGGAGAAGATTGCGGTTCTCAGTGGCTGCCTTGTCCACGATCTCTTTGACCACGTCCTTGGGAAAGAGATCTTTACCCCAGATGCTGGATGAAATTAGCCTCTTGGGTTCATGCCTCACTGTGGCCGAGGCGAACACAAACTCTCTACAGGCCCTCCTTGCTTTAACGAAGCAATAGAGGTCCTTGGTTACTGTGGCCAGATGGATTTTGGCCATAACCATGAACATCTCTGGCATCTTGGGGTCGCTAGCCATCGTCTCCATGTTGGTCTGGAGAGACATCGAGGCTGCCAGGCGCTCCTTTGTGTCCAATTCCCTCCGTAGAAGGAATTCCGACAACTTGGGAAGGTTTTCGCCGAACTGCTGTCCTGCAATGTCGGCGTCCAACTTCCCAACCGAGAAAGTAAGGTGCACCTCCTTCCAGTCCTTATTGTCCATTGGTAATGCCAACGATAGAGGTTTACATTCCTCCAAAGACGGGCACGGCTTGCCAGCTTCAACCGCCTTGATGACGGCCGCAAACCCCTTTTGCATAAAGGGGAAGGCCCTAGCCGGGGAGGATACAAAGGAGGGGTGCTTCTTACTCAAGGCGGCAACCTTTGAGTTTGAGAACCCCCTCTCCTTTAAAGCAGCTGTCAAAGTGTCTTGAGCCTTGGAGTGATCCAGAATAATCACCTCCTTTGGTTCCGTCTCCTCCTTCGAAGCCGGCTCCTTCTTCAAACGGACATAGCAGTCCGGGTAGGCCCCTCTACTGGGCCAGAATTCCACCTCCTCAAGGGGAACTGAGCCCAGTTTCTCCGACATGACGATCTTCCCAATCGTCATCGGCATGTGCTCGGCATATCTCCACGGGTTGGCATCCGAGCACAGAGGAAGGTCCTTAACGTTGAGCTTCTTTGGAGGTCCACGTGATGCTGTGATCTTCTGCATCTGGAGCTCCAAAGTAGCGGCCTTCTGATTATTCTCCCTCTGCATCTGTTGGATCATACCAACGATGGAAGAGAGAGCCTGTCCAAGCTCTGCTGGAAGAGCGGACGAGGTAGAGGGGATAGGTTCAGGGACCTGAACCGGCACGTCTGATGATACGGGAACCTCTTCCTCCACGGCAATAGGATCTCGATCCTCCTCCTCGCCCTCTGCGAGGAGATCCTGCTCCGCACGATCGGACAAGTCGGACATCTTGTCGTCCAACTGGATGTCCTGCATGGCGTCAGCGACATCCTCCTCCACTGGAATCTGGATCAGAGGGATCTCCGGCCGAGGCTGGGGAACAACAGCATCAGGGGAAGCCTTGGGAAAAAGGTATGCCCTCATCTTCTCGTTAGGAAGATAAGGTCCAGTGGTGTTTTTCTGAAAACCCCTTACCCATAAGCGAAGCCTCTCCCTCGCTGCATCTCTTGACTCCGCCGACCTAGGGGATTCAAAAGCCTCTGATAGCAGGTTAGTACATACAGCACATACCTGCGGATCCCAGTAACGATGGTCATCATTGGAGGCTGCACAAGCCGCGTGCCTCCTACACGAGGTATGTCCGCAAAAGTTCTTACTGCGGACATTGCAGAAGACACTATCACACTTCGGATGCTCCTCCTGTAAAAGAAGAAAAATTTCCATGAATATCAAGTGAATTTCAATTCACATGTAACAAATGAGTATTCAACAAAAATAAGGGAAAGACACCTACTTGTGAAACCCACACAAACACCTGTAGAAGCCCACCAGCCAAGTCACATAGTTAGTCTTTACTAGAATAACCAGAGAACGTATTTCCAAAGGAAATTAGGTGTAGCTCACACCTAAGGTAAAATATTACCATTCCGGCCAGGGAAAAAAGAATTATCTTTTATCCTTGTAAGGCGACACCAGGTGATTGTACCAGTAACACAAGTAAGATAGAAAAGACAGTGTTGTAACCTACTACATCATGAACTCCCTTGGTTGAATATACCACCAAGAGGGGACTGATACAGTACCTGAGGGTGGTGTGCCAGCCGGCAATTGCCGATCAGCACCCCCCCCCCTGTTTTTCGAAAGGTAGATCTCAAGTACACAACATCAGATCACCTTTATTGGGGAGAACTCCAGATCCCATGCCTGAACCGGCCGGCAGTGGTTGCCGGACCGTAGCCACCCGGTTTGCACTGCGTTGCCGGCCATCATTCTTAGTGGCCGGCTGACTGGGCAGTGTCGCAGGCCGGCCGGCAGCAGTAAACAAACCCTGCCGGCTGGCCCCCACACTAGGCAGCGCTCGGCTGCCGGCCCCACTTGTAGTGGCCGGCAGATGAGCAAGAGACCGGCCGGCAAAGGTATACACCCAACGCCGACCGACAGCAAGAGAACTGGAGAACACCCCTCCCCACCGACGGCCGGCCTGTAGGCCGGCAGGCGGCAAGGACAACACATACTAAGACAATAGAATGAGTGCCGGGTTAAGAGACTATGAGTCTCTGTGCCCGGCACCCGAAAGAGTGCCGAAAGGAAGGGGAGACACTAAGTCAAGCTTCCTAACCGCTGCCTACTGAATCTTCAGACGGCAGCGATGGAGGGACCAAGAAAGGACCGGGCAGCACTCGAAGTAATGGTCTCTGCCGGTCGGCACACTTTGCCGGCCGACAGGAGACCACGTCAGTTCCTCATCCCAACCTAGGCTAGGCAAGGATGCAGGCGACTGACACAAGGAACGGAAAAAAGAAGGGAAGGACAGAGGGTCCTATCCAACCTTACCTTGGTTAAGGGTCATTCCCAACTAAGACAGTTCATCTCAGTTAGAGAAAGACCCGAGAGGGAGGCCGGCACTACTGGCTGCCTCCCAAGAACCACGGCAAGGAAGGAATTGCCTTTCCAGAAAAGGGAACATATCCCGAGACCGGAACGGCAATAGGACAGTCTGATGAGTCACCGAGTAACGGGATCACTACTGGAACCCAACAAGGTGGACCAAGGGGATAACCCTTAATGCCCGAGTCAGTCAGCAAGGGAGACTCTGCCCCATGCCAGACAAACCGGGCTCAGACTAAACACTGTTGTACTGCCCCCCTCTGAACCAATACAGTTGGAACGGGAAGGTACAGCACTACTCCAGCATAGATATATTTGAAGATTAATTCAAATAAACCACTAGAGTTAAGCCTAAGGCTTAAACAGAGGGAAAGGGTTTGCCCCTTCCCCGAAGAGAAGGGAGCAAACGGGGAACAGATAATATTATAATGACCTAAGACAACCTAGCCTAGGCACTAAGAGAATCGATTACCTAATTCACCGAAACTCACACCAAAATTATCTTGGAAGGTACTCGAAAAGGACTTATATGTATAACGTTGCCTAACGCTTAAAGCAATAAAATCACATTTGGAAGACTAATTATCATGCAGGAAGTACATAGGCCAACAACTAGCCTACGAAGACTAGTGTTGGCAGCCTTGGCAAACTTCGCCAGGCACCTACTATCGCATCATAACAGAATTCCTAAATAAGCTAAGTAGCTAATATTTAAGCGCAAAGGGGCTGGGAACGTCGCTCTTGCTAACAAATAAATCCTATTCTAGCGAGCGACAGCATCCATGATGCCTCCAGCAGGCAACAGCTCTTGTATCAAAGATAACTCTTTTAATTACTTTAATTTTAACCAAGAGCCTACATTTATACATAAAAGAAATAGTACTCAACTTATCCGAGGTAGAAGAAGTTGGAGAAAGCATTATTAACCCTGGATAGGTACGGTGGGTGGTTTGCGACCCCGAGCGTCAAAAAAAAACAGGTTTTTCTCACGTGACTCACCCCTGTGACTGAATTTGTGGGTGATCGACCTGCAGGAGGTGTCTCCCCTACACGCTCTAGTAGTGTCCAGATGTGCATTGCTGTAGCTGTACTCCTTCCCCGATTTCTGAGACGCGTCGGGGTCGTTCGCGTCCGAGTTTACCCTTCTGAGGTAGTTTGCATAATTATCAAAGTTATTACGTATTATGAAATTGTCGTAGAATGGTGCAACTTGTATAGGTTATCAGTTGTGGAAAGTCTTGGTGGATTGTTTGGCTACCATGTGCATGTTTTTTTTTTTAGTTAAAATGTCGTTCATCACCACGAGGACCATTTTACCGCGAGTGCCCCTTTTTCATTTTTTTTCATTTTTTTGCCAAGTCATTTTTCCGTAAGATATTGCCAAATAGTGTCGTAAAACTTTTGCTTGTTTAGTGTTGGAAAGTGTGTCTAGATGATCTGGCTACCCATGCATGACTTTGTTTTTGTCAGATACGACGTAGTTATTGGTATATTGGGTATTTAACTGCGGTTACCAATTTCTGTTTTTTTTTCAATATTTGTAAAAATTACTACGTAGTAAGGAATTGCCGTATATTATTCATTTTTTTTTTCATGTTTATGTGTTAGAAAGTGTGCCTTGATGGTTGGGCTAACACGTGCATGTCTTTTTTTTTATCTGAGATGTCGTATATTAGAATGTCGGGCATTTTACCGCGAGTGTCCCTTTTTAATTTTTTTTTATTTTTTTGCCAAGTCATTTTTCCGTAAGATATTGCGAAATAGTGTCGTAAAACTTTTGCTTTTTTAATGTTGGAAAGTGTGTCTAGATGATCTGGCTACCCATGCGTGATTTTGTTTTTGTCAGATACGACGTAGTTATTGGTATATTGGGTATTTAACTGCGGTTGCCAATTTCTGTTTTTTTTCAATATTTGTAAAAATTTACTACGTAGTAAGGAATTGCCGTATATTATTGATTTTTTTTTCATGTTTATGTGTTAGAAAGTGTGCCTTGATGGTTGGGCTAACACGTGCATGTCTTTTTTTTTTATCTGAGATGCCGTATATTAGAATGTTGGGCATTTTTCCGCGAGTGCCCCTTTTTATTTGTTTTGCATTTTTTTGCTTAGTCATGTTACCGTAAGGAATTGGCAAGTAGTGTCGCAAAACTTATATTTTTATAGTGTTGGAAAGTGTTTCTAGATGATCTGGCTACCCATGCCTATTTTTTTTTTAGCCAGATATGGCGTATATATAAGTATGTGTTCGATTTTCCTGTGATTGCCATTTTTTCGTTTTTTCCCATTTCTTTCAAAATTACTACGTACTAAGGAACTATCACAGAGTAATATTTCATTTATATGTTTATCTGTCGGAAAATATGCCTTGATGGTTTGCCTAGCACGTGGCTGAAATTTTTTTTTTCTAAAATGCCGTATATTAGAATGGCCATTTTTCCACGAGTGCCCCTTTTTATTTGTTTTGCATTTTTTTGCTTAGTCATGTTACCGTAAGGAATTGGCAAGTAGTGTCGCAAAACTTATATTTTTATAGTGTTGGAAAGTGTTTC
>NW_027171944.1:37454-42454 GCF_036898095.1 Palaemon carinicauda
CGTCCCGCCCATTGGCCTTCTTCAGCAGAAAACTGTCCAAGGCAGAATCGGGTTATTCTACCTTCGATCGAGAATTGCAGGCGGTGCACTTGGATGGCCGTCACTTTCGCCATTTCTTAGAAGGTACGCCCTTCGTCATTCGCACAGACCACATGTCTCTGGTTCACGCCTTCACTCGACAGTCTGACGCCTGGTCCGCCCGTCAACGCCGACATATCTCCGCCGTGGCTGAATACAATTGCACCCTCCAATACGTCCCTGGGAAAAGGAATACCGTTGCCGATGCCCTGTCAAGAAACACGTTGGCTGCCGTTCAACTGGGATTGGATTACAACGCCCTGGCTGAAGCCCAACGACAGGTTCCAGAGTATCAAGCTTCCCTCGAAGACTCCAACACCACCCTCCTCTGTGACGTCAGTACTGGTAGACCGCGACCTTGGATTCCTGCTCCCATGCGCCGACAGGTGTTTGATTTCATCCACGGCCTTTGACATCCCTCGTGCCGTTCTACTGCACAGCTGCTGAAGGTAAAGTTCATTTGGCTCGTCATTTCTAAGGATGCTAAGGATTGGGTCCGCGCCTGTACTTCTAGCCAAACTTCCAAAGTACATCGACACACGGATTCAGGAGTTGGCACCTTTCCTCAACCTCAGCGTCGTTTCGCACACATTCACGTCGACGGTGTAGGTCCCCTACCCACATCACAAGGACATCGTTACCTGTTTACCGTCATCGACCGCTCCACTCGTTGGCCTGAAGCCATTCCCATGGAAACTGCAACGTCCGCCTCATGTACATCTGCCTTACTCTCTGGATGGATTTCAAGATTCGGTATCCCTGAGCATATTACTTCTGACAGGGGAACAGCTTTCACCTCTCAATTGTGGACGTCATTAGCGAATCTCCTGGGCATTACCCTACATCAAACAACGGCCTACAACCCCGCTGCCAGTGGAACGGTTGAACGTTTTCATCGCACCCTCAAAGCAGCTTTGATGTCCCGCTGCAAGGTTTGCAACTGGTTTACTCAGCTTCCCTGGGTCCTCCTGGGACTAAGGACCACTCCTAAAGATGCCCTCGACGTCTCGGCAGCTAAAATGGTGTATGGCGACCCGTTGGTTGTCCCTGCCGAATTTTTTCCTTCTACAACCTCCTCCGACGATCTCCAGCGCATACATCACGTTGTGGGAAAATTTACTCCGTGCCGCCAGACTTACAAGCCCGCAGCGAAGCATCACATACCAACGGACTTGCACTCTGCAACGCACGTCTTCCTGGGCAACGACACCAGCAAGCCACCACTAACGCCCCCTTACACGGGCCCTTTCCTTGTGGTCCGACGCAGTCCGAAAGCATTCCTCCTAAACATTCGGGGCAAAGAAGACTGGGTCTCCATTAATCGTCTAAAACCTGCTTATCTTCTGCTAGATGACCCGCCTACAGTTCGCCTCTCTAGATCAGGGCGCCCTATTTAACATGTACAGTATGTCATTTTTAGGGGGGGAGCCATGTACCAACCGTGTTTCACACAATTGTACATAATTCCTTTTGTATATATTATGGTTGTATCTTCGCTCCTCCCTTGCACTAAAACGAACATGAAAATTCATGTCTGGTTTTTCCTTTGTAATATGGTCTGTCTTGTGAACTTGTTATGGCCTGTTGCCTTGAGGTTTTGTATATAAGGAGAATGTTCTACAATAATATAACTCAGTCGTTTCCAACCTGCCTTTCAGTTCACAACCTTACTCGGTGCCGTCACAATATATATACTTATATATATATATATATATATATATATATATATATATATATATATATATATATATATATATATATATATATATATATATATATATATATATATATATATATATACTGTATATATATATGTATATATGTATATATGCATATATATATATATATATATATATATATATATATATATATATATATATATATATGTGTGTGTGTGTATATATATATATATATATATATATATATATATATATATATATATATATATATATATATATATATATATATATATATATATATATATATATATATATATATATATATATATATATATATATATATATATATATATATATATATATATATATATAAGAATAGTAAGAATAATAGAAAATCTAATTGCTATTTCTACACCTTGCGCTCACTTCGCGCGCAAAAAAATTAAAACTTTAAGTTTATTATGTACTGGCAAGCTGTTATATTGAGCTGCGTACATGTCAATGATTGATTAGTATTTCTTATATATTTATTCCCAGTATATATCTCTTCATAAAATCTATTGGTTCTTGGTTCTCTCTAAATAGACCTTGGGTCATACGATATGGTGGCTGATTCCTCTACATAAAACACCATCATTTGGAAGGTTTGTTTTGTAAATTTGTAGGTGTTTTTGGCTAGCGGTGTTATATTTTCTCCTGCCACTTTTTTTCACATATTTAGTAAAATAGATTTTTAACTAGACGTTATCTGTATTATAATCTTTTAAAAAGTAAACATGTTTTGAAATACTTTTTTAGGTGTATGAATATCTCCAGTACATTACACATCTCTTGTCCTATTTTCTCTCTCCTTTAGAATACTTAAGAATATGTTATTGTTCAAGTCTGGGTAAAGTATGCAAAGACATGATTCAAAACATGAGCTTTTAACAATTGCCAATAGCTCTCTTGGGTTGTTAAATAACTTCATGGGATTATCGTCTTCCTTTTAGAAGATTTTTATTGTTATCTTTTCAACACTTTCGTTTTAAGTCAATAATATGTATTGTGATGCTCGTCGGTGAGTTAGGTGTTGTGCTGTTGGTTGCTATAAATGATAGTTGCATAGACAATAATCGTCGGGTGTGGAATTGCGATTCAACTGCTATTAGAATTGAAGGTAGGGGGAAATTTATTGTTATAATTAAGGGGTTTAATGTGAACTTGAGAGAGGTTGTTGTAACACAGAAATTCTTTTGAATCAACAAAATATCTCATATTCCAAACAGACGGACTTGAAAAATCAGTCTTCAGGAAAATTTTCTGCGTTCTCTTACATCTCAAGGACATAAATCATACCTCACTCATTGAAAATCTTAAACTTTCAAGACTCTAGTGGATTTATATTTTAATGTTGTGATCAAGACCAGTGATATTCAGCATTGGGGGTTTATGAAGGACAATAGGTTTTGCAGCTAAGTAAATTCTCCCAGAATATTTTTTCCCTATAAATCTTATATTATTCAGAATAATTAAATTATATGTTATTATCAAAGAGTTTTCGTAGAGCCTTGAGGAGCAGTGAAAACCGTTTTGGGTTATTAGTGTTTGAAGTTTGGATGAGGAAGGATTTCCTCGGAAATTATAATTGAAAGAGATTTATTAACATATTTTTGCAGATGCCAAGGTCATGCTGTGTGCCGGGTGTAAAATTATAATTCAATATCATCTGAGATTTTTGCGTTCTGCTTCCCAGAGGATGAACAACAACGGCATCTTTGGATAGAAGCCATCAACAGAGGAAACTTTACACCAACCCCTAATACAGTAGTTTGTGCCAAGAATTTTGAAGAATTTTTCATCGTTACAGAGGACAGCATTACACGTCCTGATGGAACTGTGATCGCCTCTAAGAGAGGGATGCTAATTCTGACCAAGGATGTAACCCTACCATCTTTTCTATAAAGCCAAAATATATGTGAGAGAGTACCACCAAGTCGTAGGAAGCTGTAGAAAAGAAAAGATGAGGTACTGGAACGAGGTGAATTTAAGTTTCAAACTGGATGGAAAATGACACTATAAACAGTCTTGATTAATTTGTTAAAAATTCTATTAATTAGCTTTCTAAGGATTGGTTGTTTGTTTCCGATGATGGCTGGATATTTTTTAAAGTTAATTTTGAGGACAAAAAATATCTTATTATATCTTTTAAAAGGACGAAAGACTTGAAAGTTGCAGTATGGTAAGAAAGCGCGGCTTTAGATTCCAACAAATTAAATACTGTTAGTATCAAAACCAAATGTGATCGGAGGTCAAAATTTGAAAATTATATGAGCCACTTGAGTGATGCTGACAGAGTGACCCATGTTATTAATATTATTGAAAGGTTGTTGGTATATGAAGCGGACAATGACACGTATTCAAAGCGGGAACTATTATGGTTCTGTGCTGAACAGTTAAGCAGGTTTTGTAAGGAGAAAGTTACATACAGCAATGATTTTTTGGTCTGGGCATATAGTGTCTATTTGTCAAGGCCATTACTGTACAGTCAAATGGAAAAGTCTTGTCTTCTCCAGTTCCCCTCTGTTATTCCCAATATCTATACTACAGAATTTCAAATGTAGAAGAGTTCGGTTGTTTTTTTTTTTTTTGGGGGGGGGGGGGGAGGCCAGAGGCAGAAAAAGGACGCCAGGCAGTGAGGAGGGGGCGACGAGCTGGGGGAGGACGACAGGAAGGGAGAAGTACCACTTGTTACAGCTGTGAGCCGTGATGGCTGGGAAAACACAAAAAATTATGTATGAACGTAAATTCAATATGATTTCTTGGTTCCCAATTATATCATTATAATAATATTTAACTTGAAATTATATATATATATATATATATATATATATATATATATATATATATATATATATATATATATATATATATATATATATATATATATATATATATATATATATATATATATATATATATATATATATATATATACATATATATATATATATATATATATATATATATATATATATATATATATATATATATATATATATATATATATATTGAAAGCGTGGGATTTTAAAGGTGTATTGTGTGGGATATGGCAGAGCAGGTTATTAGAGCTGTTACACGGAATGAGCCATTTTGTTTCAAGGTAATTCACCATTGACTAATCAGCATCATAATATTTTCGGCAAAGAATCAAAATTATAATTACGTTGTATAGACCCATTTGCTGTGGTATTCGATATAACA
>NW_027171944.1:47454-62454 GCF_036898095.1 Palaemon carinicauda
CCTACCTTCCAAATGAGAAGATGAGGGCCTACCTTTTCCCTAAAGCACTAGTTGATGCAATCATCCCCCAGCCTCATGTGGAGATACTAATTACCCAGAATCCGGTAGATTCTGAAGTCTCAGCCGCCCTTCAAGACATCCAATTGGACCATATGATTTCGGAAGTGTCGGATTCTACTGAGAAGGAACTTCTAGGAGAAGGTCAGGAGGAGGAGCTGTTCCAGGCTCCTCAAGTAGAAGAGCAAGAAATCGACGAAGTGTCGGTTACGTCAGTTCCGGACCCAGAACCTGTTCCTTCTACATCGTCTGCTATCCCAGATGAACTGGGAAGGACTCTTTCTTCCATTGCTGAGATGATCCAACAAATTCAAAGGAAGAATGGTGAGAAGGAAGCTGCAATGAAACTGGAGATACGTAGACTTGCAGCATCACGTGGGCCCCAGAAGCAGCTCAGCGTGAAGGATCTTCCTTTATGCTCGGATACTAATCCTTGGAGGTATGCCGAACACATGCCAATGACAACCGGGAAGATCGTGATCTCAGAAAAGTTGGGAGCAATTCCCCTGGAAGAAGTGGAATTTTGGCCCAACAAAGACTCTTATCCGGACTGTTATGTCCATCTTAGGAAGGAGCCAGCCTTAAAGGGGGAGACGGAGCTGAAGGAGGTCATAGTTTTTTACCCTAGTAAAGCTCAGACATTACCAGCGAGCTCGATGAAAGAGAGGGCTTCACTAACTCAAAGGTGCCCGCCATGAGTAAGAAGCTTCCCTCCTTTGTGGCCTCTCCTACCAGAGCCTTTCCCTTCTTAGAAAAAGGATATAAGGCTGCCTTAAAAGCGGTGAAGGCAGGGAAACCATGCCTCTCCTTAGAGGAGTGCAAGCTGTTACCTCTGACCATGCCCTTGGACCAAGAAGACTGGAAGGACGTACACCTTACCCTCTTAGTCTGGAAGCTGGAAGCTGATATTGCTGAACGCCTGTTCGGTGAGGCGATTCTAAAACTGTCGGAGGTTCTCTTGCGTAGAGAGCAAGAGACAAAGGAAAGACTTGGGGCATCGATGTTGTTTCAAATGACACAAGAAACGATAGCAAGTGACCCCAAGAACCAGGACATGTTCATGGTTGTGGCCAAAACACATCTGGCCACAGTTATGAAGGATTTCTATAGCTTTATTAAAGCTAGGAGAGCCTGTAGAGAGTTCGTGTTCGCCTCAGCTGCGGTGAGGCACGAACCAAGGAAACTGATCTCCTCTCGTATTTGGGGTAAAGACCTCTTTCCCAATGAAGTGGTTAAAGAGGTAGTAGACAAGACCGCCACAAAGAATAGGAACCTTCTCAAAAAGTGGGGGCTATATCTTAAGAGAAAGTCTTCTCCGGATGAGGGTCCCCAACCCAAGATGAAGACAAAAAGGCCTAGGCCATTCTCTCGGCCGGCTAAACCCTACCGACAGCAACATCAACAACAACTTCCCGTGACCGCGGTGCCTCAGATAATGGCTCAACCTCCAACCACGTACCAGCTGGTACCTCAACAAATGGCGACACAGTTGCCAGTTCTTAACCCAGCCTCCGAAAGGCAGACTTCTTCCTTTCGTTTGAGAGCCAGAGGAACAGCCAGAGGTTCTTCTGGACACCCTTTAAGAGGAAGGGGATGCAGGGGAGGACGCGGTCAAGGAGGCAAGGCCTCAGGTCCACAAAAGCAGAAGTAGATACTTTCAGTAGGAGGGAGACTACAGCTTTTTAGGGATCGCTGGACCTTCGATCCCTGGGCCCACAACCTAAATAAGGGTGGTCTAGGTTGGGGCTGGAGCAGTTCTCCACCACAATTTCCTCAATTCTACCAACACTCAACCCCTGCTGTGGAAGAATATGTCCGAGAGCTCTTAGACAAAAGAGTAATCCGGAGGGTTAAGTCCATCAAATTCCAAGGAAGGCTGTTTTGTGTTCCAAAGGACTCAGAAAAACTCAGAGTCATTCTAGACTTGTCGCCACTCAACAAGTTCATAGTGAACTACAAGTTCAGGATGCTCACACTTCAACACATTAAGACTCTAGTTCCAAAAAAGGGCATATGCTGTTTCTATAGACTCGTTTGACGCTTATTGGCACATTCCAATTAATCGTCACCTCTCCCCCTAGCTAGGCTTCAAGTTACATTGATAATTTTACGCCTTCAGAACCTTGCCTTTTAGGTTAAACATAGCCCCAAGGATTTTCACGAAGCTCGCGAACGCAGCCGTCCATCAATTACGCCTAAAGGGGGTCCAAGTAGTGGCCTACTTGGATGACTGGCTGGTGTGGGCAGCATCCAGAACAGAATGCATGCAAGCTTCTAAGATAGTGATCCAGTTCCTGGAACATCTGGGATTCAAGATCAACATAAAAAAGTCTCGTCTTTCTCCAGCTCGAAAATTTCAATGGTTGGAAATCCACTGGAATTTGGAGTCACATCAGCTTTCCATTTTTAGTAAGAAGAGGAAAGAAATATCAGGATCTGTCAAGAGACTATTGAAATCAAAAGGGATATCAAGACACGAACAGGAGAGAGTGCTGGGCTCTCTACAGTTTGCTTCGATAACAGATTCAGTCCTAAGAACACACCTTAAGGATGCAATAGGAGTCTGGAGAAAATAAGCAAACGCCTGAAGAGATTTAATAAGACCACTACCGACTCGACTGCGAACGCTTCTCAAGCCGCGGTCCAATGCCAAGCAATTGAAGAAATCAATACTTCTTTAACATCCTTCCCCGTCAGTGACTATCCACACAGACGCTTCAAAGGAAGACTGTGGAGGCCACTCTCATCAGATGAGAGTCCAAGGAGCTTGGTCCAATCTTTTCAAGTCATTTCACATCAACTTTCTAGAAGCCATGGCAGTACGGCGAGGTGGTAGTGAGAGGCCTGAATCGACAAGGGTCGAGGTCACCTCAAATAAACAAAGTGATGTTGGCCATATTCCGTTTGGCGGAAAGGAAGAAATGGCACCTATCATCATTTCAAATTCAAGGGTTTCGCAATGTGACAGCGGACACTCTATCTAGGTTTACACCTATAGAGTCAGAATGGTCCCTTGACGCAGCATCGTTCTCCTTCATCTCAAGTCAAGTACCTGAGCTGCAGATAGACCTCTTTGCGACGAAAGACAACAAGAAAATAGTTCGTTACGTGTCCCCTTACGAGGATCCGTTAGCGGAGGCAGTAGACGCTATGTACCTGGACTTGAACAGATGGTCCAGTATCTATCTGTTCCCTCCGCACAACCTTCTTTTGAAGGTCCTCGATAAGCTGAGATCCTTCAAAGAGAAAGCAGCAATAGTGGCCCACAAGTGGCCAAATAGCGTGTGGTTCCCTCTGGCATTGGAACTACGATTAAAATTCATACCGCTACCGGATCCATCCCTCTCTCAGCGAGTACAGAAGTCAACTGTCTTCGCTCCATCACAGAAAACACGGATCCTACATCTCATGATTTTCTCTCCTTAACGATGAGAAAAAGATTCGGTGTTTAAAAGTCGGTTTAGACTTTTGGAGGAAACCAAAACACATTATGAGGGTTCAGGGAAGAAATAGCTATCCTTTGTCAAGGCGAAGAAACCGAAAGAAATTCCGACAGATTCCTATTCGTCATTCTTCATTCACCTTCATGAGCAAGGTTTAGCAGCCTACACAATTCTATTATTCAAGCCTGCCTTGACAAGTCGGATACCATATGCCTTACAGGTCGACCTTCCTAACGACGTTCTTAATGAACTAGCCCTTCAGCGCTTCCAAAGACCCTTTGCATGGTCATTAGATATGATTCCTCATTGTGTATAAATAATATACAATGTGGAATGTGCTTAGAAGGTTTTGAATTTAAGTCATTTTTCTGTTTGTACTCGCTTTGGGGGCCACAGTTAGTGAATAGTGGCTCTCTCTAGAGAGGAAGGCCACGTCCAGTTCTTGGAAGGAGAACTGAATCTATTTCCAGACCCAACGTTTCTTACCAGGAACAAGCTATCCACCAACAGGTGGGGTCCCTAAAGAACCTGCCCTCTGGAGGAAGATGCATCTCTATGTCCAGTGGAGTTCCTAAAGTTCTATCTTCATAGAACTTCAGACTTTATGGGAGGACAGCTGTTCAGAAGAGAAACCCTGGGTTCAAAGTAATCTATAATTAAGGGCGAAATTCACCTGTGTTATTCGCAGAACGGATCCAGACAGTACACCCGTTAGTCATAATTCGAGGAAAGTTGCCTATTCCATAAAATTTTTTCAATGATATGGACTTTGAACATCCTTCTTTGCACACCGACTGGTAGTCATCCAAGGCGTTCTTTATGCACTATGCGAAGCAAGTGGAGCAACTTATGAGATCTGTGGTAGCAGCAGGTAGAATTCCTTAACCTTCCGTTTTAAGTCTGCGAGGAACAGTGTAATTAATTTGGAACGATTAATTAAGAGGGTGAGCATGTAGTCACTGTATGTTATTACAAGCTTAGCGATAGGCCACGAAAGTGTCCTTACGAATTGTTCCATTGACGTCGGTAATCTATAGCATAATACGGACACTTTGACAAGCGTTTTTTTACGCTAGAGTATGTAAACAGTATACAGACTATATCATTATTATTATTAATTCAATTGAAGTGGCAAATCTGTTTCCTAGCAGATGAAACAATATTTTCTGTTGACTGTTTTTCTTCATGCTTTTACGCATATCATCCACATTTTATTAATTTTATAAATGTTGATCTGATATGTACGTTTATTAAATTTTAATAAACTAGTTCATAGTAAACCCTGCGTCTTTTTCGCCCACACTTATTTTATTAGAAATGTACTGAGCATTAAGATTAAAATATGGATATTTTTATCATGGTATGTCTTTCGAGACTGGTCCCTGATTCAAGCAAAAGTCCAATCACTCTAACCCTTCCTTGGAAGGGTTGACGTGGTACCCTGAAAGGTTGGTGGCAAAGAGGCAAAATTGGTTTCTATGCAGTTACAACCATTATCCAATAGTTTATAAGAGTAGTCACTTTGGGGAAGGTGTCACAAATTCATTCTGACATTGGTGACTCTTAACAAACTTTGCTTTATGTTGTATAGGGCGAGACCACTATACAAGCTTGTCATTTTGTCATCCATAAATTTTCATGTGCTCCCCGAGACTCTTTCCAGAGTCTAGTACGACTCTTCCCTGTAGGGGGCAGGAAGCACTAACATAGTTAGTGCTTTGATGAAATGATGTATGACGGTAAAATCCTAGGTTTCTAGGTCTAGAAGGACCAGGAAAATACTTTCTTGAGAGTACGGCACTGATTGAGAATCCACAGATACAGTAATGCTCTGGTAAACTTCCATCAGGACGACATGGCCTGAGCCCAAAAAAACGGATTTTGAGCGAAGCGAAAAATCTATGTTTGGGTGAGGTAGCCATGTCGTCCTGATGGACCCGCCCTTCCTTTTATTGTAAAAGGGCCTGTTGACCCCTCCCTATATTACAGTATCTGTAACCCCTTGTATATCGCTACAAGGAATAAAGAGGGCGCTACCGCCATCATCAGATACACACTGGCAACGGAATAGGAGAAATGCCTCGTGAGCGGCTCTCTTTTCATTCTCGTTTCAGATTCTTGTAACTATACCCCCTCGAAGCGTTGATACTGTTCGGGGTGAAGATAGCTATGTGATGTGTCAAGAATATGTCCTCTGATATTATGCGATATCCCTGTGAGATTATTTAGGGATATTCGCTCCAGGAGTTAGAATTCTGGATACCTTAAGGTAAAACTCTCTGGGAATATCACTGTAGTCAAATATACCCTAGAAAGCTACCTAATAGGAACTTCCTTCAGGACGACATAGATTCCTCACCCAAAAAAGATTTTTCGATTCGCTCAAAATCCGTTATATATATATATATATATATATATATATATATATATATATATATATATATATATATATATATATATATATATATTTTTGGGCTCAAGCCATGTCGTCCTGATGGAAGTTCCTATAGGGTAGCTTCCTAGGGTATATTACAACTACGGTGATATTCCCAGAGAATTTACCTTAAGGTACCAGAATTCTAACTCCTGGAGCGAATATCCCTCGTGAAAGGGATATCGCGACATATCAGAGGACGTATTCTTGACACGCCACATGGCAATCTGCACCCCGAACAGAGATTACGTATCGCAGGGGGCAATTGGCAAGAAACGAATTCGGGAAAGAAAAAGGGGAAGCCGCTCCCAAGGCTCCCTATATCCCGTTTTGTAAGCATGCCTGGCGCCAATCCTGGCGCCATCTGCATTCCTTTTTGCGTAGCTTAACAACACGGTGTGTTTTCCTGTGTTTCTCGCAAATCTTGGATTTATTCTACTTTTCATGGCTTCTCCAACTTCATCGGCCTCTGATAAGTTGAGTACCATGTCTTTTATGTATAAATGTAGGCTCTTGGTAATTTTTAAGTGATTAACCCTGGATAGGTACGGTGGGTCGTTTGCGACCCCGAGCGTCAAAAAAAAACAGGTTTTTCTCACGTGACTCACCCCTGTGACTGAATTTGTGGGTGATCGACCTGCAGGAGGTGTCTCCCCTACACGCTCTAGTAGTGTCCAGATGTGCATTGCTGTAGCTGTACTCCTTCCCCGATTTCTGAGACGCGTCGGGGTCGTTCGCGTCCGAGTTTACCCTTCTGAGGTAGTTTGCATAATTATCAAAGTTATTACGTATTATGAAATTGTCGTAGAATGGTGCAACTTGTATAGGTTATCAGTTGTGGAAAGTCTTGGTGGATTGTTTGGCTACCATGTGCATGTTTTTTTTTTTAGTTAAAATGTCGTTCATCACCACGAGGACCATTTTACCGCGAGTGCCCCTTTTTCATTTTTTTTCATTTTTTTGCCAAGTCATTTTTCCGTAAGATATTGCCAAATAGTGTCGTAAAACTTTTGCTTGTTTAGAGTTGGAAAGTGTGTCTAGATGATCTGGCTACTCATGCATGACTTTGTTTTTGTCAGATACGACGTAGTTATTGGTATATTGGGTATTTAACTGCGGTTACCAATTTCTGTTTTTTTTCAATATTTGTAAAAATTACTACGTAGTAAAGAATTGCCGTATATTATTCATTTTTTTTTCATGTTTATGTGTTAGAAAGTGTGCCTTGATGGTTGGGCTAACACGTGCATGTCTTTTTTTTTATCTGAGATGTCGTATATTAGAATGTCGGGCATTTTACCGCGAGTGTCCCTTTTTCATTTTTTTTCATTTTTTTGCCAAGTCATTTTTCCGTAAGATATTGCGAAATAGTGTCGTAAAACTTTTGCTTTTTTAATGTTGGAAAGTGTGTCTAGATGATCTGGCTACCCATGCGTGATTTTGTTTTTGTCAGATACGACGTAGTTATTGGTATATTGGGTATTTAACTGCGGTTGCCAATTTCTGTTTTTTTTTCAATATTTGTAAAAATTTACTACGTACTAAGGAATTGCCGTATATTACTGATTTTTTTTTTCATGTTTATGTGTTAGAAAGTGTGCATTGATGGTTGGGCTAACACGTGCATGTCTTTTTTTTTATCTGAGATGCCGTATATTAGAATGTTGGGCATTTTTCCGCGAGTGCCCCTTTTTATTTGTTTTGCATTTTTTTGCTTAGTCATGTTACCGTAAGGAATTGGCAAGTAGTGTCGCAAAACTTATATTTTTATAGTGTTGGAAAGTGTTTCTAGATGATCTGGCTACCCATGCCTATTTTTTTTTTTAGCCAGATATGGCGTATATATAAGTATGTGTTCGATTTTCCTGTGATTGCCATTTTTTCGTTTTTTCCCATTTCTTTCAAAATTACTACGTACTAAGGAACTATCACAGAGTAATATTTCATTTATATGTTTATTTGTCGGAAAATATGTCTTGATGGTTTGCCTAGCACGTGGCTGAAATTTTTTTTTTCTGAAATGCCGTATATTAGAATGGCCATTTTTCCACGAGTGCCCCTTTTTATTTGTTTTGCATTTTTTTGCTTAGTCATGTTACCGTAAGGAATTGGCAAGTAGTGTCGCAAAACTTATATTTTTATAGTGTTGGAAAGTGTTTCTAGATGATCTGGCTACCCATGCCTATCTTTTTTTTAGCCAGATATGGCGTATATATAGGTATTTGTTCGATTTTCCGGTGATTGCCATTTTTTCGTTTTTCCCAATTCTTTCAAAATTACTACGTACTAAGGAACTATCACAGAGTAATGATTCCTCTAGATGTTTATTTGTCGGAAAATTTTGTTTACTTTTTTTTTGATTGAATATCATCAAATTTTTTTAGCTAAAATATTGTTTTACATTTTTTTTTTTCGATTTTATTTCCCTTCAAAAAAAATTTTTTGGGTCAGAATTTTAATTTTATAGTCGTAAAATAATCGACAATTATCCAGCAACCCACCATACAATTTTTATGCATATCCAATAATAATTAGATTAGTAAATAACACCTTGAAATTGACATACCCTTCCTACATTTCAAGTGGCAGATTAGGGAGTCTGAGTCAGTGTGGTTGGCGGCCATTTTGTGGACATATCCGAAGCGTAAGCTGCCCTATCTATATATATTCTTGTTCCCTATAGAATTTGTGATATTCTGGTATATTTTTACCTGCATAAATATCATATTATATATTAAATATATGTATTTTTTTACGAAATTTCCAAGTACTCAAAAAATTACCTTTAGATATGGCCCCTGATATAAATGTAATTTACAAAATAATGAAGATTTTTTTACATATTTCTATTTTAGGATAACATATGTTTATTCCCTAAAAAAATTAGCCACTTCCTATTTCATTTGGGTACCCAAAAAAATTCATGAAATTTGGACAATTTTTTTTGGCCAAAAAAAGTTACCCTTTTTTTCTCATTTCAGATCTTCACCTCCATGGGTCTGACTTCATCCAAAATACATCAAGATGTGTCCTAAACATTCAAGAATCAATTCCTAAAAGGATTTGTGTATATATGTATAAACTTTTTTTTTATGAATTTTTATGTCAGGTCTTTTTTTTTTTCTACTTAATTTTTTAAAATATTTATAATAAATAGTTTTTCTGCAGATGAGTAGTATTTATCTTTACAGTTGTTTTAAGCATTCATTGAAGTTTTTTTTGGCAAAAGAAAAAAGGAGGTTACTGCAAAAACTGATTTTTCAAGAATTTTTTTTGGCGTCGGGGTCGTTCGCGTCCGAGTATACCCTTAAAGGGGTGTCCGAGGACCGTACCTATCCAGGGTTAATAAGGTTTAATCTTTGTTACAAGAGCCGTAGCCTACCGGAGGCGTCATGGACGCTGTTGCTCGCTAGGTATAAGTTTAGTTAGTCAGAGCGACATTCCCGGTTTTTTTGCTTTAATAAATTTTAGCTATTTAGCGTTACATAGGATTTCCTTTCGTGATTTAGTATTATTTTGGCGAAGTATTCGCCAATTCTGGCCTACGCTAGGCCATGTAGCCTAGTCGTTTGGTCCTAGTTCTTCATGCATGATTTTGGTTTTTCCGAGTGTATTAAAATTTTATTGAAGCTTTAGGCTGTGTTTTATACATTTAAGATTATGTGGAATATTTCCAAGATAGTATACGAGTGAGTTTCGCTGATTTAGGTAATCGATTCTCTTGGTGCCTAGGCTAAGTTGCTTATGGAGCCTTAGTATACTTTCTCATACTCCCCGGTTGCTTTCTTTTCTTCGGAGAAGGTATGCAATCCCTTTCCCTCTGTTTAAGCCTTGGGCTTATCCCTAAGTGGTTTATCTGAATTAGTTTTCGATAAAACTATACTGGGGTGTTACTGTACCTTCCTGTTCCAGTAAGTCTGGTTCAAAGAGGGACAGAACAACAGAGTTTTTAGTCTCAAGTCTGTGTTTGTCTGGCTTGGGGTAGAGTCTCCCTCGCTGGCCTGACACAGACATAGGAGGCTTAGCCTCCTTAGGTCACAACTGAAGGTTTCTGTACAAGATGATTCCTTCTTTTGTGATCTACCAGACTAGTCCTTGTTGCTGTTCTCGGGGGAGGATAAGTTTCTTTCCCTGGGAGTAGCAACACCTTCCTTGCTTTGGTGCTCTGGGAGCTGGCAAGTATTGCTGGCCTCCCCCCTTGGATCTCCCTTAGGCTAAGATGAGTTTCTTGGCTGCGGGTGATCCGTCACTAAAGCAAGGTTGGTAGGACCCTCTTTTGTCCCTTCCCCCTCTATCTCTGTAATGGCCTAGCCATTACAGTACTGTACGTCATTCTACATCTGGACCTAGAATAGGTTAGGATGGGGAATTGACTCAGTCCCTTGCCGGCCGGCAGGCAGAGCTGCTGGCCGGCAAGAGTCTTCTGTTTTGAGTGCTGCCCGGACCTCTCTTGGTCCCTCATCCATGCCTGCCTGCAGAGTCAGACGGCATTGGTCAGGAAGCCTGAATTAGATTCTCCCCTTCCTTATATGCACTCTTTCGGATTGCCGGGCTTGGAGGTAGTGTACACTCTTATCCCGGCATCCATTCTGTTTTTCTTTTAGTGCTGTACCCGACCTGGCTGCCGGCCTATGAGGCCGGCAGCCGGGCGGTTGTAGTCCTCTGGTTCTTTTGCTCCCGGCTGGCATCGGTCCTGTACCTTTGCCGGCTGGGTAATGTCAGCCCTTGTCTGCCTGTCGCCAAGAGTGTGGCCGGCAGCTGGGTATTACCCTGTGTAGTTGCCGGCTGGCAGTCATTGCCGGCCGACATTGACTGTTGCCGGCCGGCAGTTACTGCCGGCCGGCACATGCATTTGAACCAGCGTTCTGCCGCCTTATAGCTGTTAAGTAGTATACTTTGAAGCTAGTTATACTGTACATAACCTCCTATACTGTACCAGTATTCTTCAGTATAACAGATACTGTAAGAAGAAAACTAGAGTATGGGTTTTGGTACAGTACTGTGTGTTCTAACACTTTTGTGTTTTCTTGCACAGCCCTCTGCTGTTGCCCTACAGATAGGAAAGTGAGTTCTTTCCTGTCTATTATCCAGGATTTTAAAATCATTGCTTAGGTATGAGCTCCTCTTGTTTCCTCTGGAAACTTTGCATTGGTTACTCTAGAAGAGATTAACCATTCGATTTTATTATCTGGAAGGCTGCAGCAATGGGTTGTGAGGGAAACACAAGTGTGTGTCTTTCCTTTCTGAATTGTTATGCTATACTATGTATATCCAGTGATACATAGTTCACTTGATACTCATGGAAATTTCTTCTCTTTACAGAAGGACCCTCCGAAGTGCGGAAGTGTTTTCTGCAACGTCCGCAGCAAGAACCTCTGCGGACATGAGTTTTGTAGGGGACACGCAGCATGCGCTGTCTCCAAGGATGATCTCCGGTATTGGTACCCTCAGGTATGTACTGTGTGCACTAACCTGATTACTGAGGCGTTTGATTCCCCAAGGACGGCGGAATTAAGGGATATAGCAAGGGAGAACCTTCGTACATGGGTAAGGGGCTTCCAAAAGAACACCTTTGGCCCTTATCTTCCAAGTGAGAAGATGAGGGCGTATCTTTTCCCTAAGGCATCAGCTGATGCAGTGATTCCCCAGCCTCAAGAGGAGATCCCCCAAGTTCAGATCCAGGTGGATGCTGAAGTCGCGGTCGCTTTGCAAGACATCCAGTTAGATGAAAGGATGTCTGACGTGGACGAGCGTCTGAAGGAAGACCTCCTGGCAGAAGCCCAGGATGAAGTTCAAGCCCCAGATGTTGTAGAGTAAGAGGTCGGCGAGGTGTTGGAATGATCCAACAAATGCAGAAGGAGAATCAGGAGAAGGCGGCTGCAATGGAACTGCGGATGCAGTGCCTTGCAGAATCACATGGGCCCCAGAAAAAGCTCAATGTGAAAGACCTTCCCTTGTGCTCAGATGCTAACCCATGCAGGTATGCTGAGCACATGCCGATGACAACTGGAAAGATCGTCATCTCGGATAAGCTGGGCTCAGTTCCCCTGGAGGAGGTGGAATTCTGGCCCAGCAAGACATCATATCCGGACTGTTATGTCCGGCTGAGGAAGGAACCAGGTTCAAAGGAGGAGACAGAGCCGAAGGAGGTCATAGTGATGGACCATGCTAAGGCTCAAGCTCTACTTTCATCCTCGATGAAAGAGAGGGGCTTCTCTAACTCAAAGGTAGCTGCATTGAGCAAGAAGCTCCCTTCCTTTGTGTCCTCGCCTGCTAGAGCCTTCCCCTTTTTACAAAAAGGGTTTGCGGCTGTACTAAAACCAGTCGAGGCCGGCAAGCCTTGTCCCTCCCTGGAGGAGTGTAAACCCTTGTCGCTGGCCCTGCCTATGGACCACAAAGACTGGAAGGACGTCCATCTTACGTTCTCAGTTGGAAAGTTGGAGGCTGATATTGCCGGACGTCAGTTCGGCGAGGACCTCCCTAAGCTGTCTGACTTTCTTTTGCGAAGAGAGTTCGACACAAAAAAAAGACTGGCTGCCTCAATGTCTCTTCAGACTACTCTTGAGACGATGGCAAGTGACCCCAAGGTCCATGAAATGTTCATGGTGGTGGCCAAGACTCATCTGGCCACAGTGACGAAGGACCTTTATGGCTTCGTCAAGGCAAGGAGAGCTTGTAGGGAGTTCGTGTTCACCTCGGCTATGGTGAGGCACGAGCCAAGGAAACTAATCTTCTCCAACATTTGGGGAAAAGACCTTTTCCCTACCGACTTGGTCAAAGAAGTTGTTGATAAGGCCGCCTTGGAGAATAGAAACCTTCTCCAGAAGTGGGGCCTGGCTATCAAAAGAAAGTCTTCCCCGGATGAGGGTCCTCAACCAAAGAGGAAAACTATGAGGACTAGGCTACCGACTCGGCCAGCCAAGCCCTTTAGAGAGCAACAGCAACTGCAATTGCCATTGCCTCCAGTGCCCTAGATCGTGGCACAAACCCCGACCACTTTTCAGTGGGTACCCCAGGCCGTGTCGACACAGTCCACAGCATTAACCCCAGCGTTCGAAGGGCAGTCTACTTCCTTTCGAGCAAAGCCTAGAGGAGCAGCCAGAGGCTCGTCTAGGTGCACCTCAAGGGGAAGGGGATTCAGAAGTCGTCGTGGTCAGGGAGGCAAGACCTCCGGATGGCAGTCCAAGTGAGATGATACCGGTAGGAGGGAGACTTCTGAAATTTCGAGATCGGTGGACCTTCGTTCCCTGGGCCCACAGCCTACTCATGAATGGACTTGGCTGGAGCTGGTACAGCACTCCACCCCCGTGCCTTCGGTTTTTCCAACACTCCACTCCCGTTCTGGAGGAGTACGTTCAAGAACTGTTGGAGAAAAATGTGATCCGAAAGGTGAAGTCCATCAAATTCCAAGGGAGGCTGTTTTGTGTTCCCAAGAAAGACTCGGAAAAACTCAGAGTCATTCTGGACTTGTCGCCACTCAACAAGTTCATAGTGAATTGCAAATTCAAAATGCTAACACTGCAACACATAAGGACCTTACTGCCCAAGAGGGCATATTCCGTCTCTATAGACTTGTCAGACGCCTATTGGCACATTCCAATCAGACGTCGACTCTCCCCCTACCTAGGGTTCAGGCTACAACGGAGGCTATACGCCTTCAGAGCCATGCCATTCAGGCTAAACATAGCCCCAAGTATTTTTACGAAGCTTGCGAGCATAGCTCTCAAACAATTACGCCTAAAGGGAATTCAGGTAGTAGCCTACCTGGACGACTGGTTGGTGTGGGCAGCATCCGAGACAGAATGCTTGCAAGCTTCCAGTCAAGTGATCCAGTTCCTAGAGTACACAGGCTTCAAGATCAACAGAAAAAAGTCTCGACTTTCTCCATCTCAAAAGTTCCAGTGGCTGGGAATCCACTGGGACCTATTGTCACACCGTTTCTCCATCCCGGCGAAGAAAAGGAAGGAGATAGCGGGTTCTGTCAAGAGACTTCTAGATTCCGAAAGGATATCAAGACGCGAACAGGAGAGGGTACTTAGCTCTCTCCAGTTTGCTTCAGTGACTGACCCAGTGCTAAGAGCACAGCTAAAGGATACAACCGGAGTTTGGAGAAGTTATGCATCAAACGCGCGAAGAGATCTGAGAAGACCAGTTCCGCTTCGGCTAAGTACTCTTCTCAGGCCTTGGTCCTAAGCCAGACATCTAAAGAAGTCGGTTCTTCTTCAGCCACCTCCCCCGTTGGTGACGATTCACTCAGACGCCTCGAAGGAGGGATGGGGAGGTCACTCTCATCGGAAAAAAGTCCAGGGGACTTGGTCCAAGCTATTCAAGACCTTTCACATAAACTTTCTAGAAGCTATGGCAGTGCTCCTTACCTTAAAGAAAGTCTCCCCGCGTCACTCGATCCACATAAGGTTGGTGATGGACAGCGAGGTAGTTGTGAGATGCTTGAATCGACAAGGATCGAGGTCACCACCTCTCAACCAGGTGATGTTGGCCATCTTCCGATAGGCGGAAAAGAAGAAGTGGTACCTGTCGGCAGTACACCTTCAAGGAGTCTGTAATGTGACAGCGGACATTCTATCCAGGTTCACACCGATAGAGTCGGAATGGTCCTTAGACGCAGGATCATTCTCCTTCATTCTGAATCAAGTCCCAGAACTGCAGATAGACCTCTTTGTGACGAAAAACAACAAGAAGTTGCCCCTGTACGAGTCCCTGTACGAGGACCCATTAGCGGAAGCAGTGGACGCGATGTCCCTCGACTGGAACAGATGGTCCAGGATTTATCTGTTCCCTCCTCACAACCTTCTGTTGAGGGTCCTCAACAAACTGAGATCCTTCAAGGGGGGTAGCGGCAATAGTGGCCCACAAGTGGCCGAACAGCATGTGGTTCCCCCTGGCATTGGAACTACAGCTGAAGTTTGTACCGCTACCAGATCCAGTTCTGACCCAGAGAGTCCAGAAGTCGACTGTCTGCGCTTCATTACAGAAAACCCGGACCCTGTAGCTCATGATTTTCTCTCCCTAGCGGTGAGAAAGCGTTTTGGGATTTCGAAAGCCAGC
>NW_027171944.1:72454-94954 GCF_036898095.1 Palaemon carinicauda
TTACGACTATAAAATTAAAATTCTGACCCAAAAAAATTTTTTTGATTGGAAATAAAATCGAAAAAAAAAACAAAAATGTGAAACAATATAATATTTTAGCTAAAAAAATTTGATGATATTCAATCAAAAAAGAAGTAAACAAAATTTTCCGACAAATAAACATCTAGAGGAATCATTACTCTGTGATAGTTCCTTAGTACGTAGTAATTTTGAAAGAAATGGGAAAAAACGAAAAAATGGCAATCACCGGAAAATCGAACACATACCTATATATACGCCATATCTGGCTAAAAAAAAGATAGGCATGGGTAGCCAGATAATCTAGAAACACTTTCCAACACTATAAAAATATAAGTTTTGCGACACTACTTGCCAATTCCTTACGGTAACATGACTAAGCAAAAAAATGCAAAACAAATAAAAAGGGGCACTCGCGGAAAAATGGCTAACATTCTAATATACGGCATTTCAGAAAAAAAAAAAAATTCAGCCACGTGCTAGGCAAACCATCAAGGCACATTTTCCGACAAATAAACATCTAAATGAATCATTACTCTGTGATAGTTCCTTAGTACGTAGTAATTTTGAAAGAAATGGGAAAAAACGAAAAAATGGCAATCACAGGAAAATCGAACACATACCTATATATACGCCATATCTGGCTAAAAAAAAAGATAGGCATGGGTAGCCAGATCATCTAGAAACACTTTCCAACACTATAAAATTATAAGTTTTGCGACACTACTTGCCAATTCCTTACGGTAACATGACTAAGCAAAAAAATGCAAAACAAATAAAAAGGGGCACTCGCGGAAAAATGGCCATTCTAATATACGGCATTTCAGAAAAAGAAAAAAATTTCAGCCACGTGCTAGGCAAACCAACAAGGCACATTTTACGACAAATAAACATATAAATGAATCATTACTCTGTGATCGTTCCTTAGTACGTAGTAATTTTGAAAGAAATGGGAAAAAACGAAAAAATGGCAATCACAGGAAAATCGAACACATACTTATATATACGCCATATCTGGCTAAAAAAAAATAGGCATGGGTAGCCAGATCATCTAGAAATACTTTCCAACACTATAAAAATATAAGTTTTGCGACACTACTTACCAATTCCTTACGGTAACATGACTAAGCAAAAAAATGCAAAACAAAAAAAAAGGGGCACTCGCGGAAAAATGCCCAACATTCTAATATACGGCATCTCAGATAAAAAAAAAGACATGCACGTGTTAGCCCAACCATCAAGGCACACTTTCTAACTCATAAACATGAAAAAAAAATGAATAATATACGGCAATTCCTTACTACGTAAAATTTTTTACAAATATTGAAAAAAAAAAACAGAAATTGGCAACCGCAGTTAAATACCCAATATATCAATAACTACGTCGTATCTGACAAAAACAAAGTCATGCATGGGTAGCCAGATCATCTAGACACAATTTTCAACACTAAACAAGCAAAAGTTTTACGACACTATTTGGCAATATCTTACGGAAAAATGACTTGGCAAAAAAATGAAAAAAAATGAAAAAGGGGCACTCGCGGTAAAATGGTCCTCGTGGTGATGAACGACATTTTAACTAAAAAAAAAATCATGCACATGGTAGCCAAACAATCCACCAAGACTTTCCACAACTGATAACCTATACAAGTTGCACCATTCTACTACAATTTCATAATACGTAATAACTTTGATAATTATGCAAATTACCTTAGAAGGGTAAACTCGGTCGCGCTCGACCCCGACGCGTCTCAGAAATCGGGGAAGGAGTACAGCTACAGCAATGCACAGCTGGACACTACTAGAACGTGTAGGGGAGACACCTCCTGCAGGTCGATCACCCACAAATTCAGTCACGGGGGTGAGTCACGTGAGAAAAACCTCTTTTTTTTTGACGCTCGGGGTCGCATACGACCCGTCGTACCTATCCAGGGTATGAACACTGAATATCCAAATATTCATTACGTACAGTCATAAAAAAATGGGTGATTATATATATGATCTATTAAAAAACAAGCTCCTTCCTCGATTCTTAGTCAATGATTACGAGCAAAGAACTGATAGAAAACATTGTTGATTGAAAATAACAATAATACAAAAGAATTAAAACCAAAATTAAATCACTCGAAATATTAAATCTAAACCAAATCTTTGACGAAGGCAAGATAATTTTAAACTATGAAAATTATACAATCACATGTTTCAATGGAAATAAAATGTTACAAATATATTCATTTTTGATAGTTAAAGGTAAGTGCTAACACTTTAACACTAATAGGAATATAATGATGAAATTTATACATATGTAAGTGTTACACTTACGTCATTTGGTTGATACGAGGTTACCGAACAGATAGGCAAAATGAATACACTTCATTGTTTAACCTAAATCTCACAGGGTCAGTTACAAAAATTCATATGATAAAACCTACTTACATCAACACACTACACTTAAATCAACATTCAATATTTTCATCAATGTTTAAACAACACTATGTATGATATGCTTTGGGTAAAAATAACTTTTCTCATTTAAGAGGGCACACACTTGAGAGGAGAGAGGGCAGGTGAACTCTGGCTCTTGCAAAGTGAGTTCAGTGATTGCGCCATTTAATATACGAAACTTATAGTACTCTTAAACAGTTCGTTCAACTCACTATATAAAACTCATATTTTGCATACAAAAATTGGGACATTACTCTCCCCCCCCCCCAAGCTCTTCACTCTGGGAGGAGGTGCGCACTTGCCCTCTCAAGTCTTTAACATATGGTGGACACTCCGACCCGGAATAGGCATGGCATGTTCTAGAGAAAATCGCAACATAAAATACAAACATAGAAATCATCCACGAGAGAATAAAAAATTAAATATTGTAAGTAAAAATTTTCAAAATATAATATAAGATAATTTCACTCATTTCTTCTTATGTCCTCTACATGTAAAATTCAGAATACCCAAAGTGGAAAAAAAAATCATATCAATATCAGTATTACATAACCTCATCAATAACTTCTCTCTGGTTGCGGGTAATACAGGCTTTTTGGGCGGGACAGGGGTAGGAATAGATATTCCTTCATCCCTCGATTTTACTTGTCCGGGTTTACAGCACAATCTCACAACACACTCACCACCTTCGTTTCCCCATTTTTAAAAAAATCACTACCACACTTGCACTTGCAACTATCAATCGGTGGTCATTAGCCATTTTCCCGAGAAAATCATTCATTTTCCCTCCCTTCTCTTATAACTTTAAGTATAAGGTATTCACATAGGCATATTATAAATTGATAATTGCAGAAGAAATAAAATCATAAAGGGCTCAAAACTGTAGTTTTAGCTGTCATAAAACTTTTATTGTGTATCATAAAATCATGGATTTGAGTAACAGAGTTTAAAGAAGACTTTCCACTCGTCATTAAAAAAAAATACACACACAAAACTTAATAGGGTTTTCAAATTTGAGGACATGATTTTATAGTACATAGACAGCAAATAAATATTTTTTTTTTTTTTTTGCTGATATAATCTTTTTAACAGTAATTATTAATTTTTTTTTTTTATTTTTTTTTTTTTACTAATTATCATATGAAAGATATTTAAGGAACATAGAAATTTGCAATAAGCAAAATAACCTATAGTTTCTTTAACAACTTTTAAAGGTCGTTCACAACTGGTAGAGAAAATGGCCATTGACAATGCCCTAGACACTGACCATACACTATAGATATATGATCAGCACTTAATACCCTAGCTCACAAGGACGGCGAGTTTTCTGTCACTATTGGGAACCATCGAGTTTGAGCAAGTCTCGAACTGTAGGTCAACAGGTTGCCAGGGAAAGATATTTCCAATAGGCTATCACAAAAAGATGCAATGATGTCTGTGGATATTCTCGGAAATAGGAGTATGTATTCACGCATGTGTCCTTTGACTCTTCTCCTGATCTATATAAGTCAGGTAGTTAGATTGGGAGATGTAAATTCTTGCATTGAAAAGGTTGAATTTGGAGTCCCACAGGGATCTGTCCTAGGTCCAATTCTGTTTTTAGTCTACGTTAATGACATGATTAAATTCATAGAAAACTGCTTGCTAATTCAATACGCTAATGACACCCAAGTTCTTTTGGCTGATCAAATAGAAAATTTAGATGGCTTGATAAAAAGGGCTGAACTAATATGGCTCAAAATTAAGAAATATTTTCTAAGAAAAGGGCTATTATTAAATGCCACCAAAACACAGTGCATGTTTGTGGGTAGCTCACAATATATTAGCAAAATTCCAAATGACATTATAATAAAATGCGATGGTGATGAAGTAAAGATAAGTCAACATGTGAAAAATCTAGGTCTACACATGGACAGGTACATGACATTCAGTACTCACATTGACGAGCTGATTAGAAAAGTTAGTGGCATTCTAATGTATTTAAGTAGAGTAAAAGATTACTTTGATGATACTACTCGAGCTTTTATTGTGGAAAGTCTGGTCTTGAGTGTAATAAACTACTGTATTAAGATATGGGGGTCAACTAATGATATGCATATGAAAAAGCTCACAAAATCCAAAACTTTGCAGGTAGAGTAGCCGTTATTGGGGTGAAAAAACACGATCACATCACCCCAACCCTCCAGCAATTAAAGTGGATAAAATTAAAAGAAAAGTGTATGTACGATGTTTGTGTTTTTGTTTTTAAAAGTTTGAGAAAATAATATCCCAACTGGCTATACACATTTCCTACAGTTGGTAACTGTGGGAATGCATTAACCAGACAGAATGAAAATCTATATGTAGACAGCTATCGAACTGATTTGGGTTCACGCTCAATGGCAATAAGGGGCCCAGCTTGCTGGAACAAACTACCTCCGGAAATAAGAAAATGTACAAATGTTAGTACTGATTTATTCAAAAAGAAACTTAGGCAATATTTTTTAAATTTTACTTGAATGTATATATATCCTAATTTTAACAATCCAATTATTGTGAATTTTATGTAAATAATTTATATTGTTATGTAACAGAATAACCATTTTATAATGGAATAAAGGCTTTTGACTTTGACTTTGACTTTAATCTCCCTTATGTTATTTATGAATAAAATATTATTTAGTTCACTTGTACTATAAGTAAAACTATGTTGAAATACAATTAATCTATAATCCACTTTTGATCTATTAATAGTATGATAACATAATGAATCATTAATTTACCCCAATTATAAACGTTTTTCATCAAGGATTTTTCTTTGTTAAATATCCTCAAGAACTATCTGGTTTTAAAAGTATATTCTCCTTCATGAAATAAGATATCTTGTGTCCAACCCTATTCTCGTTCGACCGACACGTTTATTACTTCCTACTAAGCCACCTATTACTTCATCCTTTCACCTTGTATGAAAATCCTCCAGAACAGTTGCAATTTTCCTTTTTCTGAAATAGATATATCATAAACAATCTATTCAATGCTGCATCTCATCATTGTCTAAAATACTGACTTTTATATAGAAAGTTACTGTAATGCTGATCAAATGTAATTTACCTCAAAGTAAGTCTTTTAAATGAACGATTATAGTCTGCTCTTATAATTTTTTTTTCTTTATGAAGAGATTAGGTAAACAAAAGTAAGCTTAATAAATGAATGATTCAAAACGTTAATTGAATGCAAATTAGTACTTAATGCTATCTGAGAGTAATGAGAACACTATCATAAATAAGTAAACTCTAACGGTCAGATCATCTACTTTCCAATGTGGTCGTTGGAAGCATTTACCAAATGCAACTGAGAATTTGGAGACACGGCTTTTGGTATGTTAATCAACTTCAATTATCTTTGAATAAACAACGCAGACAAACACTTATCAATTCATAGCCTTTGATAACAACGATAACAGTTTTCTATGTATATAATGGATATCCACGGTACCACATATGCTCTCAATAACTACTTTATAGTTAAATTTACTGATCTTATTATGTAGATTCATTGGAATTATGGTAAGGCGCCTACACCCAAACAAAATGAAGAATTTTATAAGGAAAATGATGGGTTTTCACTATGACCAAAAACCAGAACAGTAAAATATTCTCCATCTCACTGTACTGCCTTCAACATGAACTTTTTAAAAGTGGATATTATCTCATGAATTAGAATGGGAGTTTCCATATAATGAATGAACCTTTTATTTACTCTACTCTAAACTGCAGTGACCATTTACCGTTCCTTTTGATTAAGACAAAAAGACAAAGGGATAATCTCCCTGAGTGTTTAAAAGTTTTTATTTGTTATTCAAAGTATGATAGAATATATAGGTCTTGAACAAGCGTGCATTTACTATATTTAAGTTTACTTTATAGAACTGAGTAATAAAAGGGGTCATAAAAAAAAAATAATTAAACATAATTCAAATACATTACCCAGCTCCTTACCTAAAATCTAATCCTCTTAATCTATCCAGTGACACAAAAAGTATAGAATTAACTCAGTTATTTAATTGATCAAAGTATAAGAAAAAATTCCTTATCTCTTATTTATTGTGAAGTATGGAATGATGTTTAACAATCAAAATCCCATTCTGACTAATTCATGTAAAGAATCCCAAAGATCCTTCCAATGAACCTCCTTAAAAGATTTTATGATAATGTGTTATGTACCATTTTCATTAAAATTTTTTTTTGTTTCCTTGATCTTAACTCATATCAGGAATCAAGGTAAATAAGATAACCTATAATAAACGCCACTGCATAGCAATTTGTTGAACGGAAGTATGAAAGATGCTCAACCTCGATAGTTTCTAGTAGTACCTCTAACCTAATAATCCTTGTAAGCTATGAATTGGGCTTTAAAATGAATCCTGAAGGTATACCTCCTGATCAACATTGGTCATAACGTGGTCCTTCTTGGTCCTACCTAGATTGAGCGTAGGCATAGCCGTAATGGTACGTATGAATATCTGACCGTTGCCACTAGTGTTTCGAAAAAGCAGCCTATGTTCATTTACTGAGTCCATGTGGCAATTACATATATGCTCCATTATTTCTATGCTCACATCTGCAATTTTGTTATTTCTATTTTTTTTTTCTTTTTTTTATTTTAGGGCTTGGGTGCCATATAAATTAAGGGATGGCATACGTAAAGGTATACGGTGGTTAATGAATAGAGTAGTGTTATAAATCAATAGCTTTAAAAATATGAAAGTACTTAAAAACTTTTGAACAAAATAAAATGAACATTGTTAAGTACTAAGGTGATGCCAATTAAATTCGCTTATCTTGGACATTAGTTCATCACCTTAGGTTGCAAGAAATGGACAAGTGAATTATTCTTAAGCATTAATTTATTCATTACATATAGGAAATGATGGAAAGAGATTCTAATTTTTATAATTTTATTTTTGTACAGACCTTTGTTTTTAAGAAGAAGAAAAAATAAGTTTTTCTGCTGCTGAACTCAATTTCACAATTATTGCATTTAGCTTTGATGTAGTTATGACTAAATAAAAGGATATTACCATAGTTATAATGTATAGTTTACTGAAGTGAAGGATGTAAGTATTTTTTTTTTCAATAACTCTCTCCTTTTCCTTTGTCAAATTTCAAATTTGCTGCATGAATGATAGAAACGTTGAATGTGTCAATGATAATGAGAAAAGATTAATATTTTTAACAAACTTATGATAAAACAATAAGATTTCATTTTGTATTTCACCTACATATAGATCAGACAGTGTGTGTTTTATACGTTTTTGTTACTCAAAAAATAGAGCAAATAGATAATCAAAGCAACATAAGATTCTGTCATTTAGATCCATATGTTTTCTAACTAAAGTTAATTAGATATTTACTTATGTTTTCTCTCAAAAGATTTCAAGACAGATGAACGGTGATATAAACAGAATCTTCAACTTTGTCTCCTTTCAGCAAAGCAATCTCTTTTCTAAAAACAAACAAAAAGCAAATAGTAACTTCAGTCTCATGAAAAGCACAAACCATTTTTCCACGTTAAATTTGCTCCTAGAATTAGTTTTATTATAAGATCTGTGAAATATTTCCAGTTATGAAATGTAATTACGTTTATGATATACATCACAGGGGCCCCTATATTTGGATATTTGATTAATCTCTCAAAAATGCTGTTGTCTCAAACATATATTTCATCATGTAGTGATCATGGAAAGGATTAAACATGCATTATAGATTACAAATGAAAGCATATTTGCGAAGCAGTTAAGCTAAAATCGACCATATAGTATCCAAAGACCGATATCGCTTTAAACAATCATGAATTCTGATTGGAATTTAAATCAAACATCCAAGTAATACTTTAATGATAAATTTGACCAGTGCCTTGGTTTGTTTAGGTCTGTATTTAACATATAGAGCCGAAGCTGCCGCAACATCAAAAGGATTCAATTCATAACTAAATTTCTTTTTTCTAAGTCAATTCCTTTCCGAAAACTTTACATTTTTGCACATCCATCCCATTATTTTTCAATCAGCTAAATAATCAAATTTTTCGAGTGCTCTCCTAAAAGCTTTTATTTCGGTTAAATTAAGAAGTCAATAACCGGACATTTTTCATATTCTGGAGAGATTTCCAATCTTCTCAGCAATCACAAAAAATAAAAATAAAAATCATATATTTACAGCATTGTTCAACATTTCAGTTGAACAAAATCTTTATTGATAATTTTTGTCGCTTAATTATATTCATGATACTTTGCTATTTGCAAACAACAACAAATATTTATTTTTGATAGCTATATCTTTATTTTCTCATTAGTTAATATTATATCATATATATATATATATATATATATATATATATATATATATATATATATATATATATATATATATATATATGAGAAACTATGCAAATAAGTAGAAATAGATAAGAACTGAAGGGGTCAGATTTTTAAGTGAACAGGTAAGGTTTTTCTACTGCTCCTCTTAAGAGTTTGCCAGCTGAAGCATGCAATGTATGTACTTATTACTAAGCTGGAGGAAGGATCAGAAAATTGAAAATTTTGGACTTGCGCTTTCGTATTTTCGTATATACACACACACACACACACACACACACACACACACACACACACACACACATATATATATATATATATATATATATATATATATATATATATATATATATATATATATATATATATATATATATATATATATAATGTATGTTAGCCATGGAAGCTAAAATGCAAATTAGGACTTTTCATTTTTCCCTCAGTGGCTATAAAACATTTTATATTCCTCACGTGTCAGCTTTCATGATTTCATCACATAAACATATATTCACACACACACACACACGCACACACACACACACACACACACATATATATATATATATATATATATATATATATATATATATATATATATATATATATATATATATATATATATATATATATATATATATACATATATATATATATATATTATATTGTCAATTTTAAGTAAGATCTCAATAAAAAAAAATATAATTTACAGCAACAATACTATGGAATCTAAGCAATAAAACCAGTCTTATTGTTCATTAACGGGATTTGCCAACAAATATTTATATTTAAATGTATCACATATTCAACAACTATTTCAAAGCCACCATTTTAGCATGAAAAGAATATATGGATTTCCCATGCATTTTCCGTTATGATAAAATCATCTGACTGTTGGAAAACAGATACATAGTTCATGAAACGTTTTTTGCAATTTCTGCCCAGATTTCAAACATTATTCCCTAAAATTAGTTCACCACTTGAATTTTAATCAGGTTCGATAATATCGGAGTTAGTTGAGTTGCTAATTATTTTCACATAAAAGGTTAATATTACCTGGAGCTATATAAATCAATGAAAATATATTCATACAGTGATAATCAAGCATGTTTTAATCATGTGGGGAAAAATTGAAAATTTCAATGGGAAAATAGTTTAGCGCTCTGAAAAAACAATCTCGACATTTTGATCAGATTTAGCCTATTTAAGCCTTATGCATTCATTACCCGGTCTATTATATTCTTTATCGTTCTTTCAACTGTTCTCTCTCTCTCTCTCTCTCTCTCTCTCTCTCTCTCTCTCTCTCTCTCTCTCTCTCTCTCTCTCTCTCTCTCTAAAGCAAATTGACAATATCATTACTTATAATGTTTTATTTGAACTGTTCATTACTATCCTTGTAGTTTATCTATTTCCTTTTATCCTTTTCTCAATGGACTTTTGTTCCCTCTTTGAACACTTGGGATTGTAACATCTTGCTTTTCCAATCAACGTTGTAGTTTATCTTGTAATAATAATAATAATAATAATAATAATAATAATAATAATAATAATAATAATAATAATAATAATAAGAGTTGCAGTGGTCAACATACCTTAACAACTAAAGTTTTCTTAAAAACAGCAAGAAGGAACATTTGCTGTTGACAATGTATAGACTGGAAAACTCGAGCTAAGGAAGGAATTTCGAAGGAAACAAAACCTGTGACTTTAAATCTGCAGTTTTTGGGCCTCATCTCAGACAGGTGCTCCTATTATACATCAGAGATGCCTAATTCTGGAAAAAAGGATTCTGTTAATAAAAAACAGGAGTAAAGGGAGCTACTCACCTATATGGTACCATTTCATCGGTATTTTAATAACCACTGAATTCGAACGTATGTTTTAACTGTTTTTCTTTCTTATTGGTTTAGTAGTTTAGAAATGGCAAAATATCTTACCCTGTGTTGAAAATTATTTTCCGTAGTAACATTCCTTTTAACCATTTTTTGATTAGCTCAATATAGCCCTTAGAGAGTTTTGATATGTTACAGGCAAACCATAGAGTGAATATTAAGATAATTCTAGCTGTATATCTCTACTATTAAATGTCATATATTATTTACGTCATTAGTTTTGTTATTTTTTTAGTTTATACCGAATGGAATCCACAAGATTGAAATATAATTGCTAAAACTCTATATTGACCATCAGTTGCTTTATCTGTCAGTTCGATATTCAATTTGATAATTGGATTTTAGTTTGTTGTTGTTGTTGTTCAAGATTGCCTGGCCCTTTTGGCCAGACACGGGCTTTTGCAATCTTGCAGCCCGTAGGTGTTTAGGTAGGATATATTGGGATAGGTAGTTGGGTGGGGGATATTCTGAAACATTTATATGATGATATGGGGATAGGTTTTGGGTAGTGATGGGATGTTTGAGAAAGGAGTGATTGACTGTGGGAAGGGGATATCTTCCTATGAGCCCACTGGCTCCAGTCTTAGTTAGAGAGAAAAAGTTATAGTAGCAAGTCCCGAGAAGTAGGAGAGCTCGGGAAGGAGTTGAAAGTTTGTAGTCGGAGAAGTTGATATAGGTGAAGTGAAAAACTTCATAGTGGTTTAAGCTTAAGTTGTGAGATAGAGGGATAGGGTGAGATTTCAGCTCAGTGGGAGAGAGCTGAAAAAGAGGAATTATAGCGGTTTTAGTGGTAGAGATAGGGTGGAATACAAAATTCCTGTACCTGAGAATAGTAAAAAAAAAAAAAAGAAAAAAGAAACGTAAAAATAAAGGTTACTTGTGATTCTGATTATTGAGACAAACAAAGGTGTTTGGAGGTGAAAAAGGTAACACAGGCCGCTGTGCGACATCGGGTTGCCAGCTGAGAGGAGAGAAAATATGCTGGGAGTCAAAAAGACCGCTGACGACCCCGACCCCACCCCCAGACCGGCAACACAGGCTGCTGTGCGACATCGGGCTTCCAGGCGAGAGGAGAGAAAGATATGGCTACAGCCGCCAGCAATCGTTCCGCTCCCAGCACAAAAATTGCAGAGGGGATAAGTTTTCTCTTTTAGTTGCCGCTTAGATTTCTCGTTTGCTTTGTTGCAACGTTACCTCGGTGGAGGGTAGCTGCGAAGAAAGGCTGAGAGGGTGTTGTGATTGTCAATAATATGCTTGACAATTGCTGTTGCAGTAGCAGGAGTGTTGGGATTAAGATCCTGCTGAAGCATGCTTGTTTTCTGACATTGCTGTAGATAGTGCTGTAAAGGTTCTTCTGTGTCTTGATTACAGTACTTGCATGGTCTGATTGGTCTTTGCGGTACTGCAGGGTCTTGGCCATTATCTAAGATGATTTGCCAGTTGCATAGATATCCCAGTCGCAGTCTGCAGATGATTACTGCGTCCTGGCGGGGTGCTTGTCTTGCAATTGGGTGTGGTAGTATGTTTGTAGCTTCAATATACCACTTTGCAGATCTTGAGCCATCTAGGAAGGCTATCCTTACTTCACTAGTCTTTTGGATGTTGCAGTAGGTAGCCATTTTATTTTTAATGATTTTTAATGACTGTTGCAGAGTAATGCTAATAGGTTGGCATATTAAGGCCGATTTAGGTATGTGGTCGGCCTCGTCGTTGCCAGAGATTCCTGTATGACTTAGAATCCAATTCAAGGTGACTTGCCTGTTGTTTCTTTGGTGGAGCAGGGCTAAGAATTTAATTGCAGTGATGAGGTGCACATTCTCTGTAGGTTCCTTGTTGCTGAAGGCCAGCGCGGCTCCTCTGGAATCTGTATGGTTCGTTGTGTTCCAGTTATGTTGATTGGCAGAGTGTTCTAGAGCTTTTGCAATGGCCACTAGCTCAGTTTGCAGTGTGGAGGTATGGTTGAAGTCTCCAGTTTGCTTTATATCCTGATGTAGAGATGACTGCAGCAGCAGCTGCAGGGATTGCAAGGTCAACTGATCCATCTGTATAATAGGTGTGAGGCGCAGGTGTGTTCCTGATTGCATTTTTTGCAGCTGCAGTGAGTTGCTCTGGCGTGCAGAAAGCCTTGCTTGCTGCTGGTAGGATAGTGAAGTTGTATTTGATGGGATCACGTGCCCAAGGAGCAGGAGGGATGTAGCCTTCATGCATTTGTTGTCCCTTGATTTTGTGAGCCTCATTTTGCATCTGCATTCTTCTGAGTGTATCCAGTAGTTTCTTTGCATGGGAGATGGGCGGATCCAGTTCTTCAGCAAGAGGTAGAAACCTTTTTATTTTATCGTTGAGTGGGCTTTTTCTGTCTGCGATGATTGACTTGAATATAATGCTGCTATTCATGATGTCAATCCTGGCAGACAGGGGAATTAGGTTTGTTTCTGCTCGGGGTAGGCCGAGTCTTGTTCACATTGGAGAGCCACTAATGAGTCTCATGGCAATGTTTTGGACTACTTCTAATGATGCTTTTTGAGTGTCGGTCAATGCAGTAAGTGTGGGTGCTGCATAATCAATGTGGGAACGAATTGCTTGTAGGTAAAACAGCCTTAGGAGGTTGTTTGATACTCTTTGTTTAAGGGAGGTCATGCGTTTCATGGCTGAAAGACGAATTTTTGTCTTCTCTCTGAGGTAGGTTACTTCATTGGCTGCTGATAGGGTTTTGCTAATGATTACCCCAAGGTACATGAATTGACCCACCCATTCAATGTCTTCGCCCCTCAGTGTGAAGTTCTGAGGGTTTTGCGAGTGACTTATAGCCATTGCTTTTGTTTTGTTGGTGTTGATCTTTAGGCCAAGTTCATTGTATTTGGCTTGGATCATGTCAAGTGCTTTTTGTGTAGCATTTCTTGCATGAGCTTTATGTGGACATACTATGCATATATCATCGGCATATATGAAAATTTCCACTCCATTTGGGAGTTTTAAAGTGGCTAAGTTCTCCATTAGTAGATTGAAAAGGTAGGGGCTGAGTATGCCTCCTTGTGGTGTACCGTTTTCTAAGGGGATGAACTCAGTGGTTTTTTTTTCTTGGAAAGTGACTCTGGCTTCTCGGTTTTGTGTGTAGTTTCGAGTCCAGCCCAATAAGTGTCCTTTCACTCTCTTTTCAACAAGTGTGAAGAGTATAGCTGGTGAGCTGGCTAGCTCAAAGGCTTTCTCAAGATCAAGGAATATGACAAAAGCTTTTTTGTCGTTAATTGTTGAGAGGACATCTGTTATGCATTCTTGAGCGCCTATGCCATTTCTATAGGCATATAGGCGATGATGTGGTTGGCCTATTTTCCACTGCAGTCTATTGAGAACCATTCTCTCAGCTACTTTCTCTATGCAGCTTATCAAAGCTATAGGTCGGTAGGTATTTGGCTCCTTTGGTTTTGGAATAGTTTTGTTGTCTTGCTGGTTCCATGTGGTTGGACGTAGTCTCTCCATGTGTGTCCTGTTTATCAGATGTAGGTAGACCAATTTAGCATGGTTTCCCATGTTCCTCAGCATGCTGTATGGGATGAGATTGGCTTCAGGGGCAGTGTCCTTCCTGCCTTTTGATAGGGACGTATTGAATTCCTCCATGGTATAGGGGTGATCAGTGTCATCTACCATGTTGCAAGCGCCTTCTATGATGTTGTTCCTAATTGGGAGCAGTGTTCTCTGCCTGTTGATAGTTGGCAGAGGTAGATTGATGCTTTTTGCTCTGTCCGCAAAGTTGTTAGCAATTTTTCAAAATACTGGAGGTATGTATTTTACATAAACAGAACTATCACTGAAATATGTATTAAGGAAAATGGCTCAGGATCGTAGATGGTCTTATTGCTTCTTGGTATTTAAGCGAGGTATCCGTCCTTATGAAGACCGATGATGTGACCTCACTAATAACCCCCAATACCAGAAAAGTCCTCAGGATCTATAAATATGTCATAAATACGCTCTATTAATAGAGAGCAAATATACGAAAATATATCAACAAAACTATTTAATTGCCAGTTAATATAAATGTAAGAAGGTTGAACAAATGTGAACTCGAACGAGCAAAATAAAACAAGACACTTCACAAATATAAGTAATTAAACCGGCAATAAATTCTAAATTTTAATTAAAAACAATATGGTTGGTCCTTTGGATGATTTTTTATGGTTCAGGTTAAGGAGACAATTCATTCAAAGTGAATGAATAACTCGAGTGAAATTTACAAGGCACAAGCATCAATGTGGTTTGCAACTTACCTCCACTCTAAGCAAGCCTCTCTAGGTCAATTGCAGCTGTCATTGTTAATACACAAGTCTGTGTAACTCCATTGTATAGTAGCCTCAAAAAGAAGTAATCCAAGTGCTCGCACTTCCAAGCAGGATCATCCTCGACCAACGGCCACACTAGTCACTTAATGCTCCATATTGAAATTTACGCTGGATTGGTGAAAAATATTAGTGAAGAGTTGACACGCCCTTCTCAGCTGCTGAGTGAAAATGCACTCCCGTCTTCAAACGCTGGGACTAGAAGTAAACTTTTGAGGTGAATTAAAGGTTTTCGTTGTCTCAAAACTCTAGAATTAAATTTAATCATTTTAAAGGAGGAATTTCATGGTTGCAAACTATTGATGCTTTTCCAAACTTAAAACATAACATTCTGAAACTGAACGAGTCTCCAAAGCAAGAACACGAACTAAACATTATAAAAAATTCAAACTTTTCCCAAAAAAAAAGAAACTTAGAATTCTGAAACAAGCAAAGTAGAAAATCAAGGATCATAAAGGGAGTACATTACACTCAAAAGTTGAAAAGAACAAAGTGAAAAAAGTTTCACTTTTTTTCAAAACTCCCAGCAAAGACATTCAATTTCAACGTTTCTAGTATCAGAAGAAATTGAATTTCAATTTATCAGTAGTAGAAAAAACCTCATGTCCCATACAATTAAATATATACAAGAATTATTTACAAGGTACAAGTAATGAATATCAAGCATCTCTATGAAAATAAAGATTTTTTGTTTTTTGTGCGCCTTTCAAAGCAGCCAATCTTTTAGGCCCCTTTAATGCAAGATCATTATTGGAATGCTCATCCTCTTGCCTCTGCACTACCTTAGAGTGAGAATATTCATTAATACTCAGTAGAGGAATTTATGACGAAGAATGTCTATTTACTCTTTTTTTGTTTCCTTTCATTACTGTTGCACCAGTGGTTTCACCAATTGAGTTCATCTGAACGCTTTTAACTTATTATAGGATAATTTGCAGGTTACAAATGAACATCTTTTAGTAAAACTATATCACCAACTTGCAAATTCTTGTGCGATACTGGCTTTTATCTAGAATCAACATTAGTGGCTTGATGCACAAGTTTTGCAAGGAATTCAGAGTTATAAATGTCTTTTAAACATGAACGAGACTTGCGCAATTTACTATAACTGTCCTTAATATGCTCTATTGGATCCTTATTAGGAGTCCATGAATGGTCGGAATCTGGAAGAGGTTGAAAAGCAAATTGTGGAGTACCATACTCCCAAATATGTAACTGAAGTGCTCTCAAGAATGTGGGTACAGTCATGTCAAAGCATAATTTTAATTAAATTTATAGCTCGAGACCACAAACACGTTATACAAAGCAACCAAATTTTTGTTTTAACCCCTTGGTACTTGATATAATACGGGCCAAGATAGTCCAGGAAAATAGACCTAAAGGGAATATTGGGAGGTGCCAACCTAAAATCTCTGTATGGACTTTGATTCAATTTGACTGCATGTCTGTGATATCGTCTGCAGTTGATGCATTCTTTCAAAATCTTCTTTACAGTCGAAAAGAAACGTGAAACCTAAAAAGTTTTCCGAAACTCGGTCAACAATGATTAGATGCCAGCATGGTTTGTCATTTTATGCATTTCCAGTATTAACTTCTTGGTCAGGACGCTATCCTTTGATAAAAGGATAGGCGATAACATAAATTTATCTCTGTCCTTCCAGCGTGCAGTCTTACTTCTAACACGCAATATACCATTGTGATCTTGATAAATATTAAGTTGTCTGATTATATTAGGGATCTCTTTAACTGCATTAGAAGACCCTGCAAAATATTTAAAAACTTCTGGAAAGTGAATCTGCTGGTCTCTGTAGATTACAAATTTATAAGCTTCTGACAAAGTTTCTTCATCAGTAAGACAATTAAAAGGTGAATATTTACTTGGGTCCCTCATCTTTACTGCAATTTTCAGGTTATTAATAAACCTTATCACATACCTATGGACTGAAAATATACTCTTGAAGCCAGAAAATGAATCCATAGAAACCAAATGGTTTATATCCTCTCAAACCACAGACTCGTTAGCAACATAAACATTACTACTTTCAAGAGAAGAGCTTATACCTTCTTCTCTGAGCAATGTATTAGGAATGGTGACTTCCATCATATCACTTGCGAAAACACCAATATCTGCATCAGCAACAGTACCACTGAAAAAAATTGGAATTCATTAATTGCTTATAGGAGAGAGGTCGGGTGATTGCATCAGCTGGGTTTTAGAGCTTGCACAGAATTTAAACTTAATAGGAAATTCTTCACACATTCTGCAGATACTATCTAATCTATTTTTCACAAAGATGCTCAAATTACGTAATTTATCAAACTTTGTAACAAGTGCTGATAACCAATGTAAGCAAACTAGACTATCTGTGTATAGATCCATCCCTACTCTGTTAATAGGCTCAACACAATTAGAACCACTCAATTCTCTTCTAATATCATGTAATACTTCGGTCCCTAAAGAAACTGCCTGAAATTCAAGAGAAGGTATGGATTTAGATTCTAATTGTTTGTTAACAAATCTGTTCTTAGCCATGACAAAGTTTGTTTTTTTAGTTCTCAAATTATATAAGAACACAACACAGCCGTAAATGCTTCTAGAACTGTCTGTATATGCAATCAAATTATACATATCATCTCTCCTACCAACAAATCTATTAACTGAAATCGTTGGAGAAGAATTTAGCTGCCTAGCAATATTATTCCATGCTTTTAGCAGATTCTCAGATAGCCTATTGTCCCAACCAATTTCTTTATTGCACTGCAAAGAATGCATGAATATTCTAACTCTATTTAGTAAAGGTCAACAAAAAATAAAGATATCAAAATTTGATGCAATTGAACTCAAAATCTGCCTTTTAGATGAAGCATTCTTATCCATGACTAATTTCTGGGTGGACAAAGAATCAGTCTCTGTATTCCAAAGCAATCCAAAACGCTTGGTCACAGGGGTCGACTTCTCACCAGTTTCTCCATCAATTGAACTCTGCAAAGATTTACAATTTGTCATAAACTGTTGTACTTCAAATCCATAAGGCTCAAAAATCTGCTTCAAATTATCGAAGGCCCATTTCCATTTGAATGAAATCGCGCAATTATCCATATAACATAAATCATAAATATTTCTCTTCAAATTCCTAATTTGTAGAGAATCATTCTTTACATCAATCATGAGAAAATAATATAAAGCTAAAAGCAGTAAAGCAGAACTAGGCCTAAGACCAAAAGGAAGCCGAACATGTTTGTACACTATCAATGAAAAATCACCCTTGGCAACATTTCGGTACCAAGAAAACAAAAGCTTTTGCTGATCAGATTCAGGCAACACAATTTGCAAGAATGCCTTTTTAAAGTCAAAGCACAGGACATTGCTATCAAATCTCAATTGCAGTATAAAAGTATATACTTTCTTATTAATGCAAGGGCCCGCTAACATTGCCTGATTGTGGCTGACTGTTAAAGGGTTTGAGGGATCATTTTCACAAATATTAGAAAGAAAAACATTTCTACATTTGCTACTCTCCTTTTCGAACCTGAATACGGGCATGTGTGGCAAAAAGGAAAAACTAGGGTGCTCCTCCAGGAATTGAGATAAATTATCTACCCTCTCTATTATACCTAGACGCTCTTGTTCTCTGAAAACCTCGTCTATCATTCCAAGAGACTTACCATCTTTGTGATATCTCTTAAAATTAGACTTTAGAACCAACTTTGAAAGAGTTTGATTTTTACCAAGATGAGACGCTTTCTTGTTCCATAAGATAGGAAGCACTAGTCTCCCATCATCACTGCGTGTAACAGAATTCAAAACATAATTTATCAAATGCATATCATTTTCGACACAAGATTCATTATACAAAGTTTTATCATAATTCAATATCTGAGAACACTGTTCAGAGAGAACAGCATCTATAGCCTTTTTCAGTTCAGATTTAACAAGATTACCTCTATCATCAAGTACAGCATAATTTACTTCAGCAGAAATACATTCAGTATTAGGGGAATGATCTTTCTCCGGCTCAGTAATAGTCACAGAATCAGCCTCAGAATGACTAAGTAATACGCTTGGATTCCTTGTTAAATTACTGCTGTGAGGAATACTTTGCAAATTTCTCAGGTATTCATTAACATTTCCAGAAAGCATAATACCAAGGGAAGTTTCCAAATATGCAGAGGGAACACCAGAGCCGAACAATTACGTTATTTTTGGTAAACAATGAATTGAATGGGTTCCAAGTATGAACTTAATATCACAGATCATATCCTCCCCTTTTGCCAAAAATTTATCTGCAAATTTATATCCCTTTTCCAGAAATCTTTCAACAATTCGACTCAAACCTGGAAGAATTAGCAGTTTGCTTCCACATAAAAACTGTTCACATTATTATTTAAATTAACACGAACAACATTAGTCAAAAAATTTCTTTGAGAGTTAATACCTCTTACTGTGACACTGAAATTTGACTCCAATACTTCCAAATTATTTCGCTTTGCAAATTCAGCATCAATAAAATTAAGCTGAGAACCACTGTCTTTAAGACAACGCATTTGCTCATTATTAGACAAAACAACCGAGAAAGTTGGTAAAACGGAAGCCCCAGTATGTGAAAGGACCTTATTGCTATCAATGCTTACCATACCATTTGTTGCTTTAAGGGAAGAGCCCTTTTTTTTATTAACGTTATCAGTAGCAACTTTACCATTACTATCACACAAAAAAATGAAATGCCAGTCGTTACATTTGTTACATTTTCTCAAGAACCTGAATGTACATGCACTTGTTTTATGAGGATTAGCACATTTACTGCAAGCATTCAACTTAAGCAGCCTTCCGACCTTTGCCTTTGGAGAGGCATAAACCTTACACTTGTTAACTGGATGATCAGCATTTTCGGAACCATTTTTGTCCCAACACAAAATACAACCCTTTAATTTCACTGCACTGGAAGAGTCAACCTGTATGTTACTAGCAAAACTTAATGTTGATCTAGCATCTGACTGAACTTTGCGATTAACTTTCTTCTCCTGATATCTTTTCTGAACCCCAAGGTAACGCTCTGTGGCCTCAAAAATATTATCCTCAATATCCTTAAGCAAAGGTTTGTTTTTATTTATAATCTGAGTTAATTGGAATTTAAGACCATCATTCATAGCATCCCAAAAGAAATATTGCAAGACGTCATCAATGGTTATTGAAAGTACAGCAAATGAGTTTTTAATGGTTCTCATCTTACCAATAAAGGCATATGGGTCAGAGTCATATGTTAATTTTAATCCTAAAAGGACAAACATTGTTTAAAATTTCTGATCTAATTCAGAACCAAAAGCTTTTTGTAACAAGTCTTTGGCTTCCTTATAATTCTGTTCAGTAGAAGATAAAGATTTCACAAGAGCTAATGGCTGTTTACCTAGTTGATTTTGGAGATAAATAAATTTAAGATAAGAGTCAACTTTCATTGTCTCCATAGCCTTCTCAAAATCCTTAAATAAATTTTCTATGCTTTCCCCTCTCAGAATGATTATATACAGGAAGAGGCAATCATGGGTATTTAATATTAGGAGAAGGGTTACTAGGCAAGGGAATTTCTGCTGTGACTTTCTCGAGCATAGCTAATGATGATAAAATATTATCCGCATAAATAGCACAACAATCAAGTTCATCTTTGATATCAGATTCATCCTTTTTTTCACTGAAAAGCATATCCACTAACTGAGAGTCCAAACTATCTAACTTTGTTTTTTAATTTTGAAGGGATAATACAAAACTTATCCTTTCTTGCTCAGTGAGAGTACCATATTTAAGCCTTACATTGTCACACTTTTTGGTCACCTGTGTTCGACAATGACCACGTGGAATCTTAAAAGCCCTCAAATTCTCCATATTGCATGTAAATTTAGCTAAAACTTAAAAAGTAGAAATGTGCAATATATAATGGAATAAACCCATTAGCAAATTCCGAAATTAACCAAAGCGTTATCGAAGGAAATATAACCTATGCAAATTCGCAAATATTCACAAAAAAATATGACTAACCCAGCAAAATAATAGACAAGTAAAATATTCACGAAGCTAAAAATGTGTGGTCGCGATCGAAAGATTGAACCCGACGAGGAAGAACACCATGAAGCAAAAGACCTTTAACCGGCTCCACGTTGGGCGCCGTTTTCAAAATACTGGAGGTTTAAAAATTTATAAAATGGCAATAAATTATAATCAAGAGCGAATTCAAATATGTATTTTACATAAACAGAACTATCACTGAAATATGTATTAAGGAAAATGGCTCAGGATCGTTGATGGTCTTATTGCTCCTTGGTATTTAAGCGAGGTATCCGTCCTTATGAAGACCGATGATGTGACCTCACTAATAACCCCCAATACCAGAAAAGTCCTCAGGATCTATAAATATGTCATAAATACGCTCTATTAATAGAGAGCAAATATACGAAAATATATCAACAAAACTATTTAATTGCCAGTTAATATAAATGTATGAAGGTCGAACAAATATGAACTCGAACGAGCAAAATAAAACAAGACACTTCACAAATATAAGTAATTAAACCGGCAATAAATTCTAAATTTTAAATAAAACCAATATGGTTGGTCCTTTGGAAGATTTTTTATGCTTCAGGTTAAGGAGACAATATATTCAAAGTGAATGAGTAACTCGAGTGAAATTTACAAGGCACAAGCATCAATGTGGTTTGCAACTTACCTCCACTCTAAGCAAGCCTCTCTAGGTCAATTGCAGCTGTCGTTGTTAATTCACAAGTCTGTGTAACTCCATGGTATAGTAGCCTCAAAAAGAAGTAATCCAAGTGCTCGCACTTCCAAGCAGGATCATCCTCGACCAACGGCCACACTAGTCACTCAATGCTCCATATTGAAATTTACGCTGGATTGGTGAAAAATATTAGTGAAGAGTTGACACGCCCTTCTCAGCTGCTGAGTGAAAATGCACTCCCGTCTTCAAACGCTGGGACTAGAAGTAAACTTTTGAGGTGAATTAAAGTTTTTCGTCCAGTCTCAAAACTCTAGTATTAAATTGATAACTATAAAGGAGGAATTTCATGGTTGCAAACTATTGATGCTTTTCCAAACTTAAAACATAGCATTCTGAAACTGAACGAGTCTCCAAAGCAAGAACACGAACTAACCATTATAAATAATTTAAACTTTTCACAAAAACAAAAAAGAAACTTAAAATTCTGAAACAAGCAAAGTAGAAACTCAAGGACCATAAAGGGTGGATACTACACTCAAAAGTTAAAAAGCACAAAGTGAAAAAAGTTTCACTTTTTTTTCAACAGCAATCCTCTTGGCTTCAGCTAATGGGTCTGGGTGTGTGACTCTGGGTGTATTGTACTTCCCAGAGACTTTGTTAAACCAGCCCCATATCTTGGCTAGGGATGCTGAAGTTCGTGAGTATCATTTGTCTAGTTTAACTTCCAGTGATACTTG
>NW_027171945.1:0-12500 GCF_036898095.1 Palaemon carinicauda
CCTTTTTTTCTCATTTCAGATCTTCACCTCCATGGGTCTGACTTCATCCAAAATACATCAAGATGTGTCCTAAACATTCAAGAATCAATTCCTAAAAGGATTTGTGTATATATGTATAAACTTTTTTTTTATGAATTTTTATGTCAGGTCTTTTTTTTTCTACTTAATTTTTTAAAATATTTATAATAAATAGTTTTTCTGCAGATGAGTAGTATTTATCTTTACAGTTGTTTTAAGCATTCATTGAAGTTTTTTTTGGCAAAAGAAAAAAGGAGGTTACTGCAAAAACTGATTTTTCAAGAATTTTTTTTGGCGTCGGGGTCGTTCGCGTCCGAGTATACCCTTAAAGGGGTGTCCGAGGACCGTACCTATCCAGGGTTAAGGAACCTTCCATCAGAACGACATGGCTTGAGCCCCCCAAAAAAGTATTCCTCTTCCAATTATGTAACTTTACTTTTCGTATTCGGCGGGAGCCCCGGCCATACCAACCTTGCTGGGAACCCCGGCGATACCAACATGGCCGTGGTTCCTTCCAGAGCTAGGCTAGCCTCGCTCATATATACATTAGTAAAGTAACTTCCCACGTTTAGCTTCACCCTATCGTTCATTATTGATTCAGGTGAGGATTTAATACCTCTGGAATTACAAATAATTTTCAATATTTTCTTTTAGAGAAAAGAAGCTAAACCCTTCCTCCCTCCCTGAGTACCACCGCCATTACAGGTGGCAACCACTGTCTTTCCTCATTGCCGTCGAGTAGAACTCCGGCTTTGGGTTAGATAGTAACTAAACACCGTCTTTGTTCATTGCCGTTGAGTACTCCGGCTTTGGGTTAGATAGTAACTAAACACCGTCTTTCTTCATTGCCGTCGAGTACTCCGGCTTTGGGATAGATGGTAATTAACTCAGGATGCCGCACTTCCCCAGTCCACTGTCGGAGGTAGGCGGCATACCTGCCGCCACCTCTACTCCCTTCCCCCCTTCTGTCCTTTAGTGTCGGCATAGCCGACACAACATTCTTTCGCCAGTATTCTGACAGTCATCCTGGCTTGCCAGGTTGTCTGCGTTGGCGACCGGGACCCTACTGGTGGCAGTTAGCCCAGCCGCCTCAGCCACATTCCTCCTTATGTCCTTCCTTCACCAGAAGTGAATGTCACAGGGGGAAGATTGAGCCGGTCCTGACGGCTGCTGGTGGGAAACCCAACATACTTTTGAGAAGTCTTCAGCCCTACCTTGGTCAGCCATCCACAATTACTGTCGTCAGCAGTACAGCTGGCGACAGACCTTTTGTTGATGGATGGAAGCTAGAATCAGAAAGATTCTTACCCCTTCCATTAGAACTCTCATTCTGGCAAGGAGACAGTAGGCGGCATGATAGCCTCCTACACTTCCAATTGTTGTGCTAAACCATAATAATAGGAAACTCTCCTTCCCTAATGCTTTCTCTCTCTCTATCAGTTAGTGCCGCCAGGTACTAACCTAACCACGGTAGTACACCGGCTGAACTACAGTATACAAAAAAATACAGTAGTACAATTATTCTCTAACATACTCTGTTTCCTTTCACAGCCTATTGTTGGGACCACAATATAATGTTGAGGTTGAGTAATCCCTCAACACCCAGATGAATCCTTTGATCATCGGAACCCTAATAAATCACCGATCAGTATTAATATACTACAGGTGGATAAGTTAGTATAAACACTTACTAACCCTAACTCTAAGTACTAGAGTTTCTTCCACCCTGTATTCTCCCTAACAGGGAATCTTGCCTGGGAAAGGAAACACAGATATGGGTCTTTCCTATTTCCTTTCCAGCTTACTATCTTAAGCTACCATTTACAATAGTGATTACTATTGCAAATAAAATGTATGCATTTATATCAATGATATAAAATCCACATATTCATTTAAAAGTTTTCCTTTACAGGAGGAGCCAATGGTGAAGTGCGCCGCTATGTTCTGCAACCACAAAGGTAGGAACTTTTGCGGGCATACGATGTGCAGGTCTCATGCCCCCTGCTGTATCGTATCCGGATCCCTTAAGTATTGGGACCCGAAGGATTGCTCTACCTGCTCAACACTGCTGACCAAGGGCTATGGAGAAGCCATCCCAGTCACTGTGGAGACTAGGGACACAGCAAGGGAAACCCTTTGTAAGTGGGTAAGAGGGTTCCAAAAGAACTCTCCGGGACCTTACCTACCTAATGAATCCTTAAGGTGCTTTCTGTTCCCTAAGGCGCTAGCAGATGCAGTAGTGCCCCAGGAACAGGTCCAGCCTCCTCTCATACAGCTGAAGATCGACACGGACATCCATAAGGCAGTAGAAGGCATGGACATCCACCAAGAATGGAATTCAGAAGTGTCCACCGACACAGAACAGGACCTACTGCAAGAAGGCCCTGAAGATGTGGTTCTACCACGCACGGAGGAAGAAGGATCCGTTTTGATGGTAACTGAGGACCCTCAGTTCGCCTTGACGGCATTTCAACCTATGCCGTCAACCTCTTCAACCAACTACACAGGTCGGCAAGAGCAAAGCACTCTTCATGTCGATCCAGGAGACGTTGGAATTGTTCCAGAAGGAACAAGAGGAGATGAAACAATCCATCCAACAGAACAAGAAACAGATACAGGAAAGGGATTGTCCTGAAACTTCCAGGGGCTCTATTAAGTCCCTTAGAGTATCAGATCTCCCTCACTGCTCCGAAACCAACCCCTGGAGGTGCGCGGAGCACATGCTCATGATGAATGGGAAACTATTTGTTTCAGAGAAGTTGGGAGCCAAACTGTTTGAAGATCTTGAGTTCTGGCCCAGCTTTTCAGCCTATCCAGACTGTTACGTGAGACTCCAAAGACTCAGCATTGAGCAAGAGGCATCCCACCTTTGTTGTTCCTTCCTCCATCTCTTTCCCCTTTTCAGAGAAAGCTCTAGAATTTGTCACTAAGGCAATCAAAGAGGGCAAACCCTGCCCATCTCTAGAGGAATGTAAACCATTCTCTCTCTTGAGTTTCGCTTCCTTTGTTTCGCCTTGTTTGCGAAAGTTTTCCATTAGACCCGTAAGATGGGCCAATAACTGGCTCATTTTGTCTAATAGAGGGGTAGAAGGTGAAGGCGTTGAGGTAAACGGCTCCAGGGCCGGCACAGACGGAAGGAATTCCGACACGACATCGTCCTCTTCTTCCAGAGGTGCCTTCCTGCCCTCCGTCTCGATGGCAATCTGGACGCAGGGAGGTGCGAGTCGTGCTTGGGGCACCACCATTTCACTACTTGCTTTCAGAAACAGTAAGCTACGCATCCTATCGTTAGGTAGGTATGGTACCGGAGAGTTCTTCTGGAACCCTCTTGTTTGCGAAAGTTTTCCATTAGACCCGTAAGATGGGCCAGTAACTGGCTCATTTTGTCTAATAGAGGGGTAGAAGGTGAAGATGTTGAGCTTAACGGCTCCAGGGCCATCACAGACGGAAGAAATTCCGATACGACATAGTCCTCTTCTTCTAGAGGTGCCTTCCTGCCCTCCGTCTCGATGGCAATCTGGACGCAGGGAGGTGCGAGTCGTACTTGGGGCACCACCATTTCACTACTTGCTTTCAGAAACAGTAAGCTACGCATCCTATCGTTAGGAGGTAGGTATGGTACCGGAGAGTTCTTACCCATTTGCGTAGTTTCTTACGTGCAGCATCCCTAGACTCTATTGATTTGGGATCATCAAAACCTTCGGTCACTAATGTCCGGCAGATATTGCAGACTTGGGGGTCCCAATAATGCAGGGATTCGGTAATAATATTGTAGGGGGCATGAGACCTGCATACTTTATGACCGTAAAAGTACTTACTCATAAGATTGCAGAAGACTGCATCACATTTTATCTGGGGCTCCTCCTGTAAAGAAAGGAGAGCAGAATGAGTATACGATTGTTTATCTCACCTGGTAAACAATTATGTAATTAGTCATATTTTAATTATTATAGCTTAGGATAGTAAGCTAGAAAGGAATAGTGAGACATATTTGTGTATCCTTCGCAAGCAATTGTTGTAACCTCCCCCCCCAGTATTAAAAATAAAGAGTTTCCTTTATCAAGGCAACTCGAAAGAAAAGGGTTATAACCCATAGGGATAGAAAAAGTGTACACTGCCACTGACCCTTCTAATTATTTAATAGTGTGGAGTAAGTATGAACTGATTTCCAATCAGAGTATTGAAGGAATTTATTCTTTCAATATAGGTTCAGTCTCAGCAGAAGCCTGCGCAAGGGTACGCAAGATATGTTAGAAATTAACTGTATAATAATACTATAGTTTTCTGTTTGCAGTATATATTATATAGCAAAAATACTGGCTACTGTATAATCATATACTGTAGTTCAGCCGGTGTGCTGCCAGCATGGCTAGCACCTGGCGGCACGGTCCAGCTGGCATGTCGCCGACTGGACTAGAAATTAGAAAAGACACATATTTGTGTATCCTACACAGCCAATTGCTGTGACCTTTCCTTTCAATATTAAAACCATAGAGTATTCTCATCAGGGAAGCTCAAAGACAAGGGTTCTAACCTTTAAGGATAGAAAGTGTACTACCACTGGTCCTTCTAAATTATTTAATATTGTAGGGTAAAATGTAAACTGATTTCTAATCAGAGTATTGAAGGAATTCTATTCTTTCAATATAGGATTGGTCTCAGCAAACGCCTGGGCAAGGATATCCAAGATATGTTGGAAAATAAATACTTGTATAATATATACAATAGTTTTCTATCTGCAGTATTTACTATACTGCAAATATACTGACTACTGTATAATCATATACTGTAATTCAGAAGGCATATAGCCAGCATAGCTAGTCCCTGACGGCACAGTCCGGCCGGCATACTAGCTGATAGAGAGAGAGAAAGCATGGAGTAAAGGACTGCCTTATTACTGTGTATGTTTACACTAAATAAGGATGTAAATATATAATTTACTGCCTTTCCCCAGAAAGAAGGTTCAAATGGAAGGGGAGAAGGCATCATCCAGGCTTCCATCCAACCACAAGTGCCATTGCCTGCATAGTCTGGCCGGCATATGGCCGGGAGGCTAGTACCCGGCGGCACTGGTACAGTTGGCATGCCGCCGACTGAGTAACCTATCGGCGCCGGCCCGGCCGGGTTAGTACCCCGGTTACAGGACTTGTGGACAGCAGTCCAAGGGAGGACTGAAGAACCTTGGTGAATAAAGGGTCTTCTCCCCAGCAGCCGTCATGGCCGCCGGCAGCCGTCAAACAGCTGCTACGAAGGAGCCTGGCCAGCCCCGCAACCCGCCGGCATGCGGTGAGATTGCAGGACGACGGCCATAGTAAAAGGACAGTGAGGGGCAGGGAAAAGGGTCCTATATCTAGTGTAAAAGGTGGCGGCAACGTTGCCGCCCCCACTACACAAGGGAGAAGAATGTCTATTCTTCAACCTAGGGTCTGCCGAAATAGTGTTAGGAGGGGCCGGCCCCTCTCAACAAAGGAGAAACATCGTTTCAGTGCCGGCGCCATCCTAGGATGTAGAAGAATGTCTATTCTTCAGCCCGGGGTCTACCACCATAGGACTAGTCTTCTAAACCTCAGGAAGAAGGTGGCGGCAACATACCACCACCCCAGGTGCGGTTTAGGGAGGCTTAGCCTCCTATGCCGGCGGCTATAAGCCGGCAGGGGAGTGACTACTCACCCTGCCGGCCTGCCGCCGGTAAAAGACTGAATAGTCTGAGATTCTGTCGAAAATCAAAGCCGGACACTTGCCGGCAAGGTGGGAGACAGAAAAACCCTAGCCTAGTCAAGCCGGAGTAACTACTCTATGGCAAGACCAGAAAGGGTTTCCGCCTGCGGCAGCACTCAGAGGGAAAGAGGGATTACCCATGACTCTCCAAGGAGACAAGTATCGATTTATATAATTCTAGGAGATATACTATCTCCCTTAGAATCGATAAAACGATACACCAGGGTAAACGGGGAAATGTCTGAAAGTATACTACATCGCCTAGGTTAGGTAACCTAGGCAAGACGAGATCTCGGTTACCTAAATCACCGAAACTCTAACGTATACGATCAACAAGGAAAGAGGAAAATTATGCATACCATAAATATCTTTACAAGTATAATTATGCCTAAATAGCTTTCATAATTTATTAATGCTATTTCAACTGGGAAAGTCGTTCTACTAACTAAATAACACCTGCCTAACGAACGACCACTCCCATGGCGCCTTCGGTAACAGGCCTAGCTCCTAAGCACGATAAATTACTCTAATTTCCCTGTGAAACGGGTGCTAAAAGAAATACATTGTAAAGAATCAATACTCAACCTTCCAGAGGCGAAAGAAGCTGGAGATTGCATAATAATCCTCGCAGAATCGATCGAATAGGTTAGATCAACAGGGAACACCACTGTGCGAATTCGCTAAAAAAATTAGGAATAACCGCCATCTTGAATATGGCGCCATCTTGATACTCAATAGTAGTATGGGAAATAGTGTAACCTTTCTTACGGCTCCCCTTCCAAATTTGCCACTCTTCCCCCTTGAGGCGAAAACGTTATTCGGGGTGAAGATCGCTATGGTTCATATCAAAATATACGTCCCCTGATTTATGCGATATCCTTAAGGGGACCGTCCGCCATGTCCGCCATTTTTTTTTTCTAATGATCCAAATTACACCATTTCTATATATGTTTTAGACATATATAATACCTTCATCATATAAAAATTTCAAGTCATTTGATAAAAAACCTTTGGATTTATTAGCAACAATCATGATTTTAAAAAAGAATTTAGGTACATTTTTCCCCACTACTATAATATCAATTGTATTGAAACTTACACCATAAAAACTACTCTATCAACTGAACAATTCTGTCAGACAGAATTTTGATTTTCCTTTTTATTTTTTTTTTAATGAATTTTTATTTTTTTTTCCTCGTCTAGACGGAAAATAATCGTGAAAAAAATATAAAAAGAAAATCAAAATATTGAATGACAGAATTGTGGGAATTCTATTCTTCTTTTCAATGATATCTTTCTCTCTAATATCGAGCAACAAATAAGTGAATAAGTATGTTTTTGAGTTATGAGCTCCCAAAGATTTGCAACAAATTTTCGCTTCTTTTCTTAAAGAAATCAAGATGATATTATTATGATAACCTTTATTGTTTATTCTTACATAAATGCACCCTAAACGAGGTATTTGAACCCTTAGTTTACTATTCCTATGTTACGAGTTGCCAGCGATCTCTTATTGTTGCCAGTGTTTTAGTTAGCAGGTTTCAGCTTTTACTCTTATTCATGTTTCCCTCTTTCTTGGTACTTTTTTTTTGTTCTCCACTTACTTTTTGTTCTTTCTATCACCTTATGTAACATTGGCATTGCTATAAAGTTCCAGAAGACGTTGTGAAAGCACAATCTACATATGAACTTCAGGTAAATAAACACATGCATTATAATTTCTATATGTCTTTGGAAACTTTGCTGATGTTCTTGTAGCTGGTAGTTTTCATTTAGCTACCCTCTACCAATGCCTTTCATTTCTGAGAGAGAGAGAGAGAGAGAGAGAGAGAGAGAGAGAGAGAGAGAGAGAGATAACGAATTTAATATTGGAGTGATAGCATTTGGTTGATATACTGTAAATGGCAGTTCAAATTGAGAGAGAGAGAGAGAGAGAGAGAGAGAGAGAGAGAGAGAGAGAGAGAGAGAGAGAGAGAGAGAGAGAGAGAGATCAACCATTATTTGATTCTAAGAGAGTTGAACATTGATATTATAGAATTTGTATAAATGGCAGCTTTGAATAATTTGAGAGAGAGAGAGAGAGAGAGAGAGAGAGAGAGAGAGAGAGAGAGAGAGAGAGAGAGAGAGAGAGATGCAAAAATAAACATAACTGCGATTCTGTCAAACTCAGTCATGCAGACAACAGTAAGTATGACGTCATAATTCAAAGACAGCTATATCATTAGTGTTTGGAAAAATGATAGACTATTTTTTCTTTTTATGACCTTAGGTAACATTGCGATTGCTATAAAGTTCCCGAGGATGTTATGAAAGCACAATCTACATGCGAACTTCAAGAGAGAGAGAGAGAGAGAGAGAGAGAGAGAGATTATAGTATTTGTATAAATGGCAGTTTTATATAATTCGAGAGAGAGAGAGAGAGAGAGAGAGAGAGAGAGAGAGAGACTACGATTCTCTCAAACTCAGTCAGATAGACAAGCAGTTAGGATGACGTCATCCTTTAAAGACCGCTATATCTTCATTGTTTGGAAAAATTATTGACTATTTGTTCTTTTTATGACCTTAGGTAACATTGGCCTTGCTATAAAGTTCCCGAGGACGTTGTGAAAACAATCTACATACGAACTTCAAGTAAACAAACGCATGCATTATAACTTCTGTAAGTGTTTGGAAACTTTGGCCTCTGTTCTCTGAGAGGTAGAATTCGTTCAACTATGTTCTACCAATGCCTCCCATTTCTGCCAGACGTGCGATAGTTCAAAACATAAGTGAAAAATCGCTATAGATATGCAAAAATAACACAAAAAGACGATTTTTTCAAACTCAGTCATGCAGACGACACAGTAAGGATGACGTCATCGTTTAAAGACCGCTATATCTTCGTTATTTGTAAAAATAATTGGCTGAAACTTCTGGGGAGCATGTACGATATGTTTATGCATACATAGAAGCAATAAAACGATTTTCAATTTCTGAAAGTTGTTATGTCAAAACCCCATGGCGACGGCCCCCTTAAGAGAAATTTTAAGGATATTCTCGCCAGGTGTTAGAATTCTGGAGACCTAAAGGTAAATTCTCTGCAAATATCACTGTATTTCATATATCCCTTGGAAGCTACTATTAGGAACCTTCCATCAGGACGACATGGCTTGAGCCCAAAAAATAATGTTGAAGTGAAGTATTCCTTCAATATCCTGATGAGCCATAGGTCATCAGAACATATCTTTACCCTACAATGTTAATATTCTATTTGTGGGAGGGTTAGTGCTAGTATACACTAACTTCAGCTCTATATTTTAGAGCTCTTCCACCCTAGGTTTCCCTGATAAGGAAATATTAAATATTAATATTGAAGGAGGTCACAGCAATTGCCTGGACAGGAGACACAGATATGTGTCTTTCCTATTTTATTTCTAGCTTACTATCCTAAGCTATAATGATAATAATAAGTGCTAATTTTAATGCATGAGTTTTAATTTATCAGTGTGATAAATTACCCCATACTCATTTCACCTTTTTCTTTCCTTACAGGATGAGGCAAAGGTGAAGTGTGATGTGATGTACTGTAACCACAAGAGTAAGAACTTTTGTGGCCACAACATGTGCAGGTCTTATGCCCCCTGCTTCATCGCCACTTAAACCCTGAGATACTGGGATCCCAAGGATTGCAACGTCTGCTTGGCCTTGATGGCCGAGGGTTTCGGCGATCCTAAGACAACGGAGTCGAGGGAACTGCGAGGGAAATGCTTCGGAAGTGGGTACAGGGGTTCCAGAAGAACTCTCCGGGACCATACCTACCAAGCGACGGGATTGGAAGCCTGCTGTTCCCTAAGGCGACAGCTGATGCAGTCGTGCCTCAGGCATGACCCAGGCCTCTCTGCGTACAACTTGCAATAGAGGCCGACATCAACGAGGCTCTACAAGGCAAGGACATCCATCAGGAGAGGATGTCAGAAGTGTCCTCGGACACCGAAAAGGGTCTCCTTCAAGAAGACCCCGAAGAAGAGGTGGCCCAACCACCTGAGGAGGAAGAAGATCTCAAGTAGACAGAAGCGGAGGACCCTCTTCTGTCAGTGTCGGCATTTCAACCTGTGCTGTCAACTTCTTCGGCTCTAACCCCTCAACCAGACCCACTGGGCCAAGCGCTTATGGCCCAGATCAAGCAGTTGGTCGATACTCTACGTAAAGAAAATGTTGATATGAGGAAGGAATTCATGGAAGCAAGTCACGTAGTTGCTTCTTGTGGGTCTTACAAGAGGCCCAAAGTGTCTGACCTGCCACCATGCTCCAAAACCAATCCCTGGAGGTATGCAGAGTTCATGCCCATGATGAATGGGAAACTCTACATCTCGGAGAAGATGGGGGCCATCCTCCTTGACGATATTCAATTCAGGCCAAACCTTTCGGCTTACCCGGAATGTTTCATCCGGCTGAAGAGTGAGCTGGTGTCTAAGGAAGAGACGGAATCCAAGGAGATCATGGTTTTTTACCACAACAAGGCACAGGCTCTCTTGACGAGTAGTCTGAAGAAGGCAGGCTATACAAACTCTAGAGTTTCTGCGTTGAGCAAGAAGCACCCTACTTTCCTTGCTCCTTCATCCAGAGCTTTCCCCTTCACGTCGAAAGCTCTCCTCAGTGTGCTTAAGGCAGTTGATGCAGGCAAACCATGTCCTATGCTAGAGGAGTGTAGGCCATTGTCTCTGGCCTTGCCCACGGGCGAGAAGGATTGGAACGAGGTCCACCTAACCTTCTTGGTAGCAAAGCTCGACGCCGACATTGCAGGACAGCAGTTCAATGAGAACTTCCCGAAGCTGTTGGACTTTCTCCTGAGAAGAGAACAGGAGACAAAAGACAGACTAGCCACCTCTATGTCCCTCCAGAACTGCATGGAGATGTGTGGAGGCATTGCAAGCAACCCAGACATGTATACAGTCCTAGCCAAGATGCACATAGCGACTGTACCAACCGTATGTCACACAATTGTACATAATTCCTTTTGTATATATTATGCTTGTATCTGCGCTCTTCCCTCGCATTAAAAAGAATTTGAATGATCATGTCTCCGTTTTGCTTTGTAACATTGTCTGTCTCTCGAACAGGTCATGTCCTGTTGCCTTGAGGTTTTGTATATAAAGAAGCGTGTTCCTTAATAAACAACTCAGTCGTTTCCAATCTGCCTTTGAGTTCACACCCTTACTCGGCGCCGTCACATTGGTGACCCCGGAGTGACCAATGTGACGGCGCCGAGTAAGGCAACAGGACATGACCTGTTCGAGATACAGACAATGTTACAGAGCAAAACGGAGACATGATCATTCAGGTTCTTTTTAGTGCGAGGGAAGAGCGCAGATACAAGCGTAATATATACAAAAGGAATTATGTACAATTGTGTACATACGGTTGGTACATGGCTCCCCCCCTAAAAATGACATACTGTACATGTTAAATTGGGCGCCCTGATCTAGAGAGGCGAACTGTAGGCGGGTCATCTGGCAGAAGATAAGCAGGTTTTAGACGATCAATGGAGACCCAGTCTTTCTGGTTAAGGAATTATACGCTTTTGTGAAGGGCAGGAAGGCCTGCAGAGAGCTTGTGTTTGCCAACGCAGCGGTCAAACACGAGCCCAGGAAGTAGATCACTTCCTGTATCTGGGGCAAGGACCTCTTTCCAAAGGAAGCAGTCCAAGAGGTAGTCGCCAAAGCCGCCACGGAGAATAGGAACCTTCTCCAAAAGTGGGTATCTCTGCCAAGAAAAAATCTTCCCCTGATGCTGGTCCCCAACCTAAGAGGAAGACGAAGCCAAGACTGTCTCCTCGACCTGTGCAACATCCTACGGTAACCATGACCACGGTGCCCCAAATGGTTGCTCAGCTGCAAACCACTTTCCAGGTGGTGCCTCAACAGCTGGTAGCCCAGTCACCAGCTTTTAACCCAGGTTTGGAGAGGCACACCACTACCTTTCACCCGAAAGGTAGAGGATCTAGACGAGGCTCCTCGAGAAACCCCTCAAGAGGTAGAGGAGGACGTGGTCAGTGTGGCAAACCCTCCGGATCATCCAAGCAATGAGATGCTCCAGGTAGGAGGAAGACTTCTCCACTTTCGGGATCGTTGGACCTTCTATCCCTGGGCTCACAGCCTAATCAAGAATGGACTAGGATGGAAATGGAACAGATCTCCACCTTCATTTCCTCAATTCTTCCAACACTCCACCCCCTTATTGGAAGAATATACCTTAGAACTCTTGAACAAAAAGGTTATAAGGAAAGCAAAGTCCATCAAATTCCATGGAAGGCTGTTTTGTGTTCCCAAGAAGGACTCAGACAAACTCAGAGTCATTCTAGACTTGTCTCCACTCAACAAGCTCATCGAGAACAACAAGTTCCGGATGTTAACCCTACAACACATAAGGACCCTGTTACCAAAAGGGGCGTACACAGTCTCAATAGACCTAGCAGATGCTTACTGGCACCTTCCAGTCAGCCGGCCCCTCTCCTCCTACCTAAGATTCAAGCTACGAAAGACAAAGTATGTCTTCAGAACCATGCCCTTTGGACTAAACATAGCCCCAATGATTTTCACGAAACTTGCGGACACAGTCGTACAACAGCTACGCTTAGAAGGCGTTCAGGTAGCTGCATACCTGAACGACTGGCTGGTGTGGGCAGCATCCAAGACTGCTTGTCTGCAGGCAGCCACAAAGGTGATCCAGTTCCTGGAACATATGAGCTTCAAGATCGACTACAAGAAGTCTCGCCTCTCTCCAGC
>NW_027171945.1:20000-27500 GCF_036898095.1 Palaemon carinicauda
CAAACGGCTTTAAACTGAATTGAATAAGGAGTTTTGTCTGGACATGGCGAAACGTTCTGTTTTAGCTTCCAACTGTTACGTAACCTACGCCAAACAAGGATGTTCACGGCGATAAATATCATCACCGTAACGCTTAATTCTGCTAGTAGTATGGGGGTGAAGAAATTCCTTATAAGTTGTTGACAGGTGGTCCATCTCGGTCAATTTCATCAACCACTTGGCAACCTGTTTGTTGTACGGGAGAGGTAGTGCTGGCATTGTAGACGTCCACGTGAAGTTCGCGAAGGAGGCTTGTTCTCTGATGAGTGTCCTTACCTTAGTCCGGTCACCATGGAATTAGGGGAAGTCCCGATACAACCATCTGCTGCAACAAAGATGTGTGCAAATGACGTGGATCCGTCAGGGCATGATACATTGAAGCCGTCCTTGTCGTATCGTATCCACAAGCCATTGTTCAGTCTGCAATTGAACTTATTATTGTCAAAGGGATAAAGCTTATCCAGACAATTTTCACTTGTATGGGAGAGAGCACCGTCTAGCACTATACCTAACTCGCATGAATCCATTAAGTTTTTATGGAATTCAAATGAGTCAGCTGTACATATTTTTCTATCCATTGCGTCTGAACAGTGAGTTAATTGATTTAAGTCTTTAATGACCGTATATGTTTCCTTGTCTGGGGAAATCAATACGTGTCCTGTCAAACTGGATATTACTGGATTTGAGTGATTCGTCATGAAAGTCGGAAATGGTGATATCCTGTAAGATTGCCAGGCATCAGAAGAATCAAAGGGAATTGTAATCCTAATCTTGTTATTATCAACGCTTACTGTAATTAGGCTGTAATAAAATTCTTCCCTACGTTCGCCTAACAAAGGAACATAGCCTAGTTTATCCCTTCCGTTCTCCAGAACTAACTTTAAGTAATCTATAGGCAACAAATGGGGCGACAGTACACCTTTAGTTGCTAACGTGATAGCTTCTACATAATCCTTGGATTTCTCAATGAAATGTGCAATTCTGTTATGTATGTGATCTATCTTTGAATCATAATACGTTAACGTTGCCAACAAATCCTGTACTTCCATAATCTGAATGATATTACTTGAATGTTCATTTACTAAATCCATAATTTGATTGATTGAAGCTAACTGATTCCTTAGTTCTGACATAATCAATTCATCTTCATGAGTCAAGAACTCAATTTTCTTATTTTGATTACTAATCTTAAGACGATTGGAAATTCCTAAACCTAAATTTGCAATAGACCCAAAGATGTTTAATGCAGCATAAATAAACGGATTTCGTCTTTCTTTATGTTCGTGTCCTACAGTCACATCAAAAGGTCATAAGCCAAAGATTCTGTCTCGTAAGTCTTATTTTTCAAGTCATCAGATAGCATCTCTGCAACTTTTAATGTCGATCCAAGCAAACTCTCTGTAGTCAAATGAAAATGTCTTCTATGCAACTCATCCAATGAGACAGAAAACCTGGAAATGGCGGTTTTTAAGCTAGTGTCATCATTCTCTGGAAGAAAAATTGCTTGCATATTCACTTCTACAACTACGTTGCTCGATGTAATAAAAACGTCTTCTTGTCTTTCAACTATAGTGCCATATATAAAATCTATACTTTTAGTTTTAGAGCTCATCCCACACGAGAAAAATGTCTGAGCGAACAATATCACTCCTAACAACAAAAAATTCATCTTGGAAACCTGTAACGAGAAAAATATATGTAATTACTCCTGTATTAAGAAGAAAACTTTTAATCACATAAAATAAAAAAAATTTTCCCTCACTTCTTTCCCTCTCTTTCTTTTTTTTTTTTTTTTTTTTTTTTTTTAATTTCTTATGTGAGCCAATGGTACTATTCTCTCATCCGTGGGTTGGGATACGTTTTGAACTCTAAACCTATTGGCCGTTAATGTTTCCAAAATGTTAAATGGGCCTTCAAACTTAGGTGTTAGTTTATAATTGAGTCCTTTACGTACATTGATTTGTATATACACGTTATCACCCACGGTATATGTTTTAGTTGGCTTCGCTATTTTATCATGATTCCTTTTCATTATGATTTGTGATTCTTCTAAATTCTTTCGAAGGATATCATATCGACTTTTGCTTGCATTTATACATTCTTTTAAAGGATTTGATAGATTAGTTGTAGGCGTTAATACATGGAAAGGCGTTCTAACTGGGGTACCATACAATGCTTCATGCGGTGACATTTTAATTGATATATGATATGAATGATTCAGAGTACTCAGTGCCGCCGGTATTGCAATATCCGAGTTGGGGTCTGATCCCCCTAGTGTTACTCTTAATATATTTAAAACTTTTCTATTTGCTCTTTCCACTAGCCCATTCGACTCTGGGTGATATAACTTGGTATTTATTTTCTTTATGCTAAGGAATTCACACAATGAGGTAAGAAAGTGATTATTAAATTCACCACCCGAGTCTGAGATTATCATGTGTGGAATTCCATGTTTACAAATGTAACACTCGTAAAACTTCCTTGCGCATTCAATCGCAGTTTTAGTTTTAAGCGCTATTAGTTCTGTATATCGAGTTAAAGCATCTATAATTACTAAGAGGTGCTTATTTCCTCTGTCTGACTCGTAAAATCCTGTTAATAAATCTAATTGTATCCTTTCAAAGGGTTGATTGGGCACGGGATAAGCCCCTAGGCTGACAGGTGTTTTCGTATGCCCTTTGTTTTCCTGACATGTGCGACAATTAGCTATGTGTCTTTTTATATCTGTAAGCATCGTATGCCAATAAAACAATGATTTGGCTTTCTGTGACATTAATGAGAACCCCGGGTGTCCATGTAATGGATTTGAATGCAACCAATTCAGGACAGTGGAAATAAGTGAGATTGGTACTACTACCTGGTCGTTAGTTACATGTGGTGTATTGCGGGTTTTCCTTGTCACAGTCCTACACAGAATATCATCTTTGATTATATAATTCTGCTGCTTATACTTTATATATCCCTTTTCCTTATGATTGCCTTTCAAAGCATTTATAATTGTTTCTATTTTCTGATCTTTTCTTTGCTCAGTCTGTAATAATTCAGCGCTCCAGCCTAACTCTTCTTGTTCAGATATCGTTTTAACAATAGGCATGGATGTTGATATATCTATTAATTCAGCTAAAGGCTCCGTACAAGATGACACGGGGTTGCGTGATAATGCATCCGCAATGATATTTGCTTTCCCAGGTAAATACCCGATTCTTGCGCTAAAATCTTGAATGATCAAATGCCACCGAGTTCGTTTAGGGCTGTGGTTGAAGCCTTTAAAGAACTCGGTTAGTGGTTTATGGTCAGTAAGAACCTTAACGGGATAACCGTAAATTATGAACTTAAAATGCACTAGTGAATTAACAATAGCTAGCCCTTCCTTGTCTATTACTGAATACTTACTTTCGGAAGTTCTCAATTTTCGAGAATAGAAAGCTATCGGGAAAAATTGTTTATCATATTGCTGAAGCAATACCCCTCCTACTCCTAAGTCTTTCAAGGAAGCTTATTAATTAGCTTATATGTCTGTGAAGCTCATAGCTGATGAAAATAATCCTTCTGAATATTGTTTTTCATATGGACACCTACATGTTACAATTTGAAGCTATTATTATAAACACAACACGATTAGGTCAAGTAAATAAATCACAAAAAAATAACATTGGCTTTTTATGGGAAATGTTGAGTAATCATAAGAAACATATTTTACTTACTAAATATTGCTTACCTTTATGTAAGATTATTTCAGATATAACCTTCAAAATTATGAATTTCTGTAAGTTACCAATATATGAATTTTGTCTTGAAAATCATATTAGAATTTTGTTCATTAAATGCTTCAAAATATTCCTTATTGGACCTAAATCGTACCAAGCGCCCGGGATGTCATAGGGCCAGAAATGTTATTCATAGAAAAGTACACCTTCTTAACAATATTATGTTTTCATTAAAAACCAAAATAAGTGATATGCTGCCTTACTTTACTGACTTTAAGGGATGCTTTTCTGGTCCTTTACTGCAGGGAAACCCTCCCTACTCCCTTCAAGATCTACACGTCCAGATTACCGTATTCATTCCTAGGTATTTTGCATATCATATTGCGTAGTTTGTGTTTATTGTCAAATCCACATTATTGAAACACTTAAAAAACAAGAAAGTCTTGAGTTTCCTCTTCAGTCTTTCGTATGTCTAGTGCGAACTTACTGTATTTTCTTGAGGCCTCATATATGAAAGATCTAGAACCTAGAGAACACATATATATTGGTTCCAATAATTAGAAACAATCCGTTACTCGTGTCTACAGGATACGTTGGCTGCACGATATGTAGCAACTTTCTTTGATATTTTAGACGTCCGGTTCGGAGAGATTTATGAGTGGGACGTTCTTATCAGTTTTGCTCCTCTGTTTATCATTTCTCTTTTATCTTTATTTCTTAAGTTGCACGTTGGTTAGATTATAGTAGAAAGCGTTGCAGTAGCCAATCCTTTTAATGGCAGAGTTTATCACAAGTTTCTTCACATAATAATCATCCAGATACTTCTTTTTGAGAACAGAGTTTTTAAGATGATATCCAACGGGTCTTGCTACACAATTCATTCTCGGTCACAAACTGTTGTTACTAGTATTTAGTAGTTTCTTCAGATCTTGTCAGTAATATTTTATTCGATCACTAAAACACTGTTTCAACAACCCCCTTTCTCTATTAATTGTAAACAAATTTTTATCTTATTGCAATTTTTCTATATATGCAAGGGCTCAAAATCTCTCATATAGAAAATAGAAAAATATACTTCAAAAATAGGAAGATTAAGAGAAATACGATAGAATACTGAGCCCGAGTGTATCCTCAAGCAAGAGAACTCTAACCCAAGAAAGTGGAACAGCATGGTATAGAGGGTATGGCACTACCCAAGACTAGAGAACAATGGTTTCATTTTGTAGTATCCTCCTGGAAGAGCTGATTATCATACCTGAAGAGTCTCTTCTACCTTTACTAAGAGTAAAATAGTCACTGAACATTTCCTTGAACGAAGAAGATTTGCTTGGTAATCTCAGTGATGTCAGGTGTAGGAGTACATAGGAGAATATAGAAAAAAATAGGCCAGACTATTTGATGTATGTGTAGGAAAAGGAAAAACGAGCCGTAATCAGAGAGATGGATCCAATGTAGTCCTGTCTGGTCAGTCACAACACGCAATAACTCCCTAGCGATAGTATTTCAACGGGTTACTGGTGCCTAGGTCAACCTACTACAGGAAAGACTTTCAACGATTGATCAGCAAATGTTTAGCCTTAGCTTTTTTTGACTAAATGAGAACACAGAAGCAAAATAGACTAAACACTTCGAAATCTCAAAACAGAGAGAGAGAGAGAGAGAGAGAGAGAGAGAGAGAGAGAGAGAGAGGGAGTTAAACTTTGTTTGAAATAGGCTCAAAGATATTCCACGTAAGACTTAAAGTGCAAACATATATATATATATATATATATATATATATATATATATATATATATATATATATAATATATATACACATATATATATATATATATATATATATATATATATATATATATATATATATATATTTATATATATACATATATATGTATATATACATATATATATATATATATATATATATATATATGAAAATATATTTCTTTTCGAACACGTATAGCCCTCTCCATCACCCTGGTTGGTAGGAAAAGGGGTAACCATAAACACAAATACACACATGTATACACATACACACAGACACACACACGCATACATATATATATATATATATATATATATATATATATATATATATGCACATAACATACATATACTCAAAAGCATACCAATACATATACATAGATACACCATATATATTTTTGCCCACATGATTAGTATGCATATATACATCTTTGTATATATAAAGGGTACCTGACACTTGCACGCATTCGTGGCACGCACTGGCACGCATTGATGCGCGAACTCGCGTGAACGAGCCGTGAAAATGTCGTGAACAGTGCGGGAACTCGCGTGCCAGAGCGTACCAATGCGTGCCTTGCGTGCCCAGAACTTTGAAATGTTTAAAGTTTGTGGCACGCATTGGCACGCACTAAATGGCCGTGAAATAGTCGTGAACGATGCGCCAACTGGAGTGAACTGGAGTGAACAGTGCGGGAACTGGCGTGAACTGGAGTGAACGATGCGGGAAGTGGCGTGAACTTTATAATGAAGAGAAACAAAAAGGAAACGAAAAAATTAATGAAAAGGAAAGAAAAATAAACCTAATAAATTTTTATATTTGCTGTTTTAATGTGAAAACAAAATGATATCTTATTTCAAACTATTTCTATAACTTTATAATGAAGAGAAACAAAAAGGAAACGAAAAAATTAATGAAAAGGAAAGAAAAATAAACCTAATAAATTTTTATATTTGCCGTTTTAATGTGAAAAAAAATTATATCTTATTTCAAACTATTTTTATAACTTTATAATGAAGAGAAACAAAAAGGAAACGAAAAAATTAATGAAAAGGAAAGAAAAATAAACCTAATAAATTTTTATATTTGCTGTTTGAATGTAAAAATAAAATGATGTCTTATTTCAAACTATTTCTATAACTTTATAATGAAGAGAAACAAAAAGAAAACGAAAAAAATTAATGAAAAGGAAAGAAAAATATAAACCTAATAATTGTTTATATTTGCTGTTTGAATGTAAAAATAAAATGATGTCTTATTTCATGCACACACTTATTTTCCTCTATTACCAATCAAGACCCAAAACTTTTGTTTTAAATAAAAATGAACTGAAAAATAAACCCAAGAATTTTTTAAGTTTGCTGTTTGAATGTAAAAATAAAATGATGTTTTATTTCATCAACATCCTTATTCTTCTTTATTACCTTAAAATGAAGAGCAAAACAAATTTTTTCTGTTTGCTGTTTTATGTAAAAATAAAATGATTTGTTATTTCAACACACTTTTTTCTCTATTACCTTAAAATCAACAGCCTAAAAACTTTTCATGTTTGCTGCTTTTAATGTTAAAATAAAATGCTTTCTTAATACTTGTACATATTTTATGTCTGCTATTTATATGTAAATCAAATGCTTTCTTATTGAAACAAAAATAAAGGGCAACAAAAAATACAAACGGAAAAGATACGTTTCTTCTCCTCAATGCAATGGTGTCTCTGACAGAAAGCATTGTTGTCTCTTCCGAAGCCAATCCAAGAATGTCCTCGGGTTGGAGAAGCCCCGTTTTTATATGGAGTGGCCAATTCGTGAACTGGCGTGAACGATGCGGAAACGATGCGGAATGATGAGTGAACTCGCGTGAACGTGTCGTGAACTTCTCGTGAACTATGCGTGCCAATTCGTGCCATCGCGTGAACGATGCGCGAACTGGAGTGAACTGGTCGTGAACAGTGCGAGTGGCCGCACTGGCGCGCATCAATGCGTGCCAGTGCGT
>NW_027171945.1:32500-40000 GCF_036898095.1 Palaemon carinicauda
TGGTTTCGCAACTATACAAAACACCCTGTGCAGTCTTTCGTGGAGTTTGCCCAAGGAGGAATAGTTCGATAACTGGCTGAAAAGTCGTCAGATTGGCACTTTCACTGCATTACGTGAACTGATGCTCCTTGAGGAGTTCAAGAAGGCCTGTAGCAGGGAGTTGAGAGTTCACCTGGAGGAGGTAAAAAGTGTGAAATTGAGTAGTGCCGCTCAGTTAGCAGATGAGTTTGTGTTGACTCATCGATCAGGTAGCGGTAGTTTTAATTATAAAACTTTGAATAATCAAACATCCTGCTCCCCTAATAGTGGTAAAAGAGGGGAAACCTCCTCATTGACTCCCCATGTCCCCAAAAGTGGTAATATTAATTTAACTTCTTTTTCAGGTGATAGGGATGTGAGTAGAGTTCAAGAAGGTCCTCCTCCCCCTAAAACTTTTGCTAATAAAGATTTCCCAGGTAGGGGAAGTAAAAGGTTCAATAGGAATAAAGCTCAGGCCATAAAGGAAGCTGTTTTTGGTGCAACAAGCCCAGGCATTTCCAAAACCAGTGTAATGCTCGTAGGATGTACCTAGAGCGAAATAATCAAGGTCCTGTAGCAAAGGTTAGTGATAAGTCAGAGGTTAGTAGCCGTAGTCCTGTAGACAGACTTGTAGTAGATAGTAGTTAAGTAAATAGTAGTAAGCCTAATGTTTCTAATCCCCAATCATGACTCAAGTACAACAAATATGTGTGGCCTGGAAAGTTGATTTTTTACTCTCGCATTGTCTAAGAGAATTTTTTTAAGGACACTGGTTCTGCCAGGTCATTAGTCCTGAAGATGGCTCTAAATGGTTTTGAAAAATATACTGGAAATTTTGTATTGTTGGGAGGTTTTCCGGATTCAGTTGTGTCTTTTCCAGGATATGATCGCATCACTGAGTTGGCTGTGGTGGATAGTCTACCTATTCTGGGTATTGATGGTACCCTGGGAAATGATATGCTGGATAGTGAAGGACGAGAGCTGTTCCCTATATTATCAGTAAATGCTAGTCCCGTGGCTGTTATGACTCACTCCGCAGCAAAAGCTGCTAATTCACTTGATGTGGATAGCGATGATGACTTGATGTTAAAAAGTTTAGAGTTATATGTTTTCAGGCCAGGACCAGTAGAGAGTAATTGTAATGAAGTAGTTAATATGAAACTTGATTGGGACCGAGCTGCTATTATCAAAGCTCAAAAGGGGGAATTTGATTTTGATTTGGACGATGTTGAGGATCTGACTAAACCTAGGTTTGGAATTGTAAATGGCTTATTATATAGGTTTAGTCATCCCGCATCTGATAATTTGAATAAAACTGGTCGGGTAGAACAGATTGTGGTACATTCTCGATTTAGAAACTCTGTTTTGGAGTTAGCTCATACTTTTTTTTTCAGGTCATTTGAGTGTGTTAAAAACTTTTCATAGCCTGGCTAGGTATTTTTGGTGGCCTGGAATTATATTGAGTGTGAAGCAGTTTATCAGAGAGTGTAAGACTTGTCAGGTTATGGGTAAACCAAATCAGGGGATCCTTAAAGCCCCATTGCATCCCATACCCGTTACAGGTGATCCTTTTTCTGAGTTAGTAATTGATGTGGTAGGTCCCTTACCCAAAACTAAAACAGGTTACGTATATTTACTAACTATCATAGATAGAGCCTCTCACTTTCCTGAAGCTATACCTATGAGGCATATTACTTCCAAAGCTGTCTTTGAAAAATGAATGAATTTCTTTTCCACGTATGGTCTCCCTCGTGTAATTCAGACTGACTGTGGGACGAATTTCATGAGTAAGGTATTTAGGGCTAAGTGTGCTGAACTGGCCATTCAGCGTGTTACCAGTATACATTATCACCCGAAGAGTCAAGGTGTGGTGGAAAGGTTCAACCAAACCCTCAAGTCTGTCCTGAAGAAACATTGTTATGATCACGATAGTGACTGGGACAAAGCCCTCCCTTTGATCCTCTTTGCTATCAGGAATCACCCTAACTCTTACAATGGTGTAGCTCCTTTCGAGTTGGTAATCAGGCACATGGTCCGTGGACCATTGGAGATTGTTTTTGAAATGCTCAAGTCCAACTAGAAGGAGGAAATAAATGTAAAAGGGTTTGGGAAGACTTGAAGGGAAGAAGGGTTAGTGCCTGGAAGTTTGCCTGGGAAAATTTGGAACGGTCCCAGTCAGTAATGAAAAACAGCTTTGACAAAAAGGTAAAGGTATGCTCATTTGAATCTGGGAGTTGGTTTTTGTGCTGAGTATGGACCCATATAGTTTCCTCGAACCAAGATATAAGGGCCCTTGGAAATTTTTGGGGAAACTGTCAGAGGTTAACTATGAAATTGAAATTCCCGGTTCAAGCCATAAATGTAGAATATTTCATGTTAATCGTCTGAAACCTTATATTGGTAAGCAAGGTGATCCATTAGCGATAGTGTCCGAGCCTGTGTCTGTGGTATTGGATGTGTCTCCCGAGGACTGTGACGAGTTAGGGTGTAAGTTTCCTTCGGATGCATTGGGTGAATATATGCAAAATTTGGAGATGTTAAAAGTAGGTTAGATCATTGAGATGTTAACAAACGGGAAGATGTACTTAATTTGATTTATTCCTTTTCAGATCTTTTTCAGGATGCTCCAGGTAAGACAAATATTTTAAGTCATGACGTTGATGTTGATGATGCTTCCCATGTGAAGCCGAGTCCTTACCGGCTCAACCCAGTAAAGTGGGATTTGGTCAGTAAAGAGATAGAGTATATATTGAAACATAACCTTATTTAACCATCAGTAAGTCCCTGGAGTTCTCCTATTGTACTAGTAAAGAAAGCAGACGGTATGTTTTGCATATGTGTGGACTACCGTAAAGAGAACGCCCATACGAAAAATTATTCTTTTCCTCTTCCTCGTATTGATGATTGTCTGGATCGGATTGTTTCTGGCTAATTTATTTCAAAGTTGAATCTTTTAAAGGGTTATTGGCAGGTTCCATTGTCCGAAGGAGCTCGTGAAATATCCGCCTTTGTCACTCCGTGGCCTATACGAGTGTAAGGTTATGCCTTTTGGAATGAAAAATTCCGCATGTACTTTTCAAAGGCTCATGAATAGGGTGATTTGTGGGTTGAAAGGAGTGGAAATTTATATTGATGACTTGATAGTATATATTAATGACTGGGATACTCACATGTTAAGGTTACTTAAGGTTTTTGAAGCCCTTAGGTCTGCAGGGTTAGTTGTTAATTTGTCTAAGTCCGAATTGGGTCAGGCCAAGGTTTATTTGGGTCATAAGGTTGGTTTAGGTCACTGGCTCCGAAACAAGCTAATCTCGAGGCCATTATAAATTTGAAATGGCCTAGTAATGTTAGAGAGGTAAGAAGAGTGCTAAGTATGACGGGTTATTACCGCAGATTTGAGCGTAATTACTCTGATCTTGATCAGCCTGTTACTAGTTTATTAGAAAAAGGAAAAAATTTCTGGTGGTCGGATCAGTGTGAAGAACCTTTTATTAAACTTAAATCAGTATTAATTACTAACCCCATTTTGACTTCCACAGATTTTCAGAATCCTTTTATTATAGCAGTAGATGCCAGTGACGTTGGCATTGGAGGTGTCCTTTTTCAGGGAAAGGAGGACGGCGTTCATCCTATGTCTTACTATAGTGAAAAGCTTCTGGCAGCTGAAAAACGTTACTCCTCTATAGAAAAGGAAGCTCTCTCTTTGGTCCAAGCTCTTAACTATTTCAAGCCGTATGTGACAAATTTTTCTTTCCCAATTGAGAAATGGACGGATCACAATCCTCTGGTTTTCATCGAGCGGATGAAGGGAGCGAACCAGATGATTTTGTGCTGGGCTCATTTTCTGCAGGAATTCAATTTGTTTATAAAACATGTTAAAGGGACTGACAACAAAATTCCTGATACCTTTTCTAGAATCTAGTGTACTAGTTTGATCCTTCTCATACGCCGCCTTGCTTGTTTCTCCATTTGAGGTTGTATGAAAAAAAAAATTTTAGGATGTAGTTCTGTTTAAATAATAGCTTTGTACATAAAGTTTATGAGTCTTTCTTTGAGTGGTATACACTCTAGTGTTTTATAAAGGTTCCCCTAAATTAATTTTTGATTTGTTCCGATATACTAAGACCTCTGATTGTATAATAATATATATATATCTTTTTGGATTATGATGCCGGTGTATTGTAGGTTAAGGTATAAGTCTGTGGGCGTACTGGTAAGTTTATTTAGGTTTAGTTAGGTCTGCTTCCATAAAGTTGGAGATTATTGACGAAGTACGGTAATATTAGATCTTTAAAATAATAGTATATAAAGCTCTTTTGTTAGTATTTTTTAGGGGAACTTTCTGTTTGGTGTTAGGTTTATTATGTATTACTTATTGTTCTTACTTCACAGGTACATTTCCATTTATATATAAAAAAAATTATAATTTTCCTGTTTAAATTCTTTTTTTTTTTTTCGGGGAGGAAGGTATTATGTATTAACGTAACTTTTTATTTGATTCTTATCAGCCTTGTTTCTGCTTTTATTTGTTTTATGTAAAATTAGTATAAAACTTTTATTTACAAGGCTGTAATTTTAAATTTAGATTTTTGCTGTTGAAGTGCTACTTTCACCTCCTCCCCACTCATTTAATGATTTATAAGTTTCTAGTTTAAGGCTTTGTTTCATTTCTGTGTTTTCCGAATCCTTGGTAGAAAGAGACGCCGGAGTTTACCAGTGAGGAACTCGTTTGTTAAAGTGAACAGTCTGAGCTCAAGGTTTCCAAGACATACATCAGCAGCTGGCTTGGGGGGCTTTTACGAGGATTGCACCACCAACTTTCAACGTCTTTTAGCAGGTGTATTTCTGTCACCTGCGGTATTTTGCAGTTCCTGCATGTTCTCTTCTGCAGTCCGCAGGGCCGACGCAGAGATCCCGGCTTTGAAGTGGACTCGGGTGAGACACCCCCGTCGACGCATCCTCGACATGGTCAGCTGCAGGAGCCTTGGAGCTCGTTGGTGTCAAGTAGGGAGACAGTTGCCAGGTAGGATCCTTTACTACCCTTTTTTTTGCATTGGGGCTATATTTCCCTGCTTTTGGTAAGGAGTCCTACAGAGCTGTACTCCCTACAGTAGCAGAGTGCCAGTGGAGGTGCTACCTTATTTGGAACTGTGGGTGTTTTTCTCCAGCCTCAAAGAGTGTGAGAATACTTATGCATTTAGTGTTTTTTTAGTTTTTAACTTTTTTCTTTGACTCTCTCTAGTTGAGAGTGTAGTGTTTCCCGTCGGGGAATTTTATCAATTGTCAACTTTGTGTTTACTTATTTAAATATTTGACTCTCTCTCGTGGAGAGTGTTTTGAATTTTGTCATTAATTATTTAAGTGTTAATCGCTAATTATTAGTTGTTAAGTGTTAGCTGTTAATTGTTAATTATAAGTTGTTAAATTGTTAGGTAGTCACAAGGTTGGCTTTTCTAAAAATTGTTGTTAATAATATTGTTAAGTTTTCCCCAAGTGTTTTCGTTACCACTGACCAATGTTTATGTTGAATATTACTTTTATCACTGAAGTCTCTTATCGTGCAATAAGAACTTGCACCACAGCCCGACAAGGGTCGTAACAATATATAACATGGCGATTTGTAGTAGCAAAACATTCATGCACATTTTATACAATAATTGTACCTACAAGTGAATGATATCTTAGTTATAGAGATTAATTTCACAAAACCATTTGATAGTGTGATTCATATCTCTAACATGGGCAAACATTGTATTGTCATCATGAGCACCTCTGAGACTTTCCTTATGTTGCTCAATTCTCTTTTCAAGAGTTTTAGTAGTCTGACCCATATAAAATTTTCCACATGAATTGCATGGAATACGATATACACATCGCTTGGTAATGTCAGGAGAATTCTTTTTAAGGGCTATTTTTATTATATTGCTATTCTTAAATGTTGCATTAGCATTGAAATTTTTTAACCGTTGTGAATTTTCTTTATACGAATGACTATATGATAATGCACATAGATTTTGTGTATTATAGTTTTCCCTGTTGTCATTACCGATGACAGACTTTTTCTTGTAGTTGTTCTTAGTGCATCATTTAATATTATTTCTTGGTACTACAATGACTTACCTGTAGTCCCAATCTCATTCATTTCCTCATCAATATTTTCATGGTTGCAAACTCCCGATGCTCTTAAGAAACATAGACGTAAAAGCTGATCTCATAACTTTGTCAATTTTATTTGAATATGCGAAAATATTCGTTGGCTTTCTATATACACTAAACACAAGTATATTATTACATCGGTGTATATGACAGTCTAAAAAAGGTAAGATATAATTGTTTTTCAACTCCATAATAAAATCTATTGACGTTACCAAACATTTTGATCTATGAAAAAGTGGTCCAAGTTTTCATTTCCTGCCCACACACACATACAGTATGTCGTCAATGTAACGAAACCATTATACATTATTATGCATGATGTTATATAATATTTTGCTTTTAAAAATTCATAAATAAATTGCTAAGTAGTTTAGATAAGGGGTCTCCTAAGGCCATACCAAAAGTTTGTATATAAAATTTTTAAATGAATTAAAATTTGTAATTTTTTATACAGAGCTTGATTAATTCTATTGAGGTAATGTTGGAAAAGGGTAAATTCAAGTGCCTATCATCTAAGGTATCAATAGAAATTCCAACACACCATAAATAAGTACTTTAGTGAATAATGAAACAACTTAAAAGCTAACAATTCTTGAAGTACTCTTAATCTGTACATTATTCAATTTGTTAATCAGGTCTACATTGTTTTTTTTTACATTTGAATCTGAGATGGCGCCAACTGAAGGGTTAAGAATATCAACAAGGTACTTTGATAGTTTATATACTTCTTAACCTACATAATGTTGGTAATGTTGGTAAGACTGTAGAAACCATTTTTTATTAAATCTTGATTTATTTTCAATAACCCTGAATTCCCCCCTCCTCTCCCCCACCTATCCTCTCCCCCTATACTGAAGCTGTAGCTGTAGCCGTCCTCTTCTTGCTTTAGAAAGCGTGTATTTAAGGTCTTAGCGGATCTACGGTCTAACATATCCCCAGACGGGGTGGTTTAGATATCCCTGCTGCCTGTCAGATTGCCACGTACCATGGAGAGAATGAAGTTCATCAGGGTAGATTAGCAGCCGAGTAAAGGTATAGACTTCTCTCTCTCTCTCTCTCTCTCTCTCTCTCTCTCTCTCTCTCTCTCTCTCTCTCTCTCGGATGATGTTGCGAACAGTTCACGAGGACCAAATCATCCTGCTGTTCAGCTGTCTTGTGGGGGCCACGCGCCATGATACGTCTTGTACGTCTGGTTGTGCCCTATACACTCTGCGAAGGGCCTAGAAACGCCTGGTTTGGGCCCACTTTTAGTGAAGATCCTAGTTTTCATCTGCCTGACCTCAAGACATCTAATCAAGATATTCTATGGGGATTTAAAACACAGTT
>NW_027171945.1:57500-60000 GCF_036898095.1 Palaemon carinicauda
ACCCGTTTGTTTTTTCATATCCGGAGACCATAGTAAGCGCCCTAATTAATGTTTATCAAAATGAAAGAGATATAGAATCAAGCGTTTATAAAGTACCATGTGGGGATTGTGAAAATGTGTTCGTTGGACAAAGATTATCCGAACATAAATCTGTTAGGCATGGCTTCAAAAACTCGGGATCTTAGTTCACTTTAGAGATTTAGGGCACCAGATTAACTGGAGTGAGTAGTCTTTGCTTTTTAAGAGTACCTGTCCGTACAGAGGGAAGATCTTGGAATCAATCATCATAAATAGATCAAACCCAATGATCCGATCCGGGAGTCAATGAAAAGCTGACACAGGGGAAAATACTCTTCTCAACCCGATCATAAAGAAGATAATCCACGGAGACCGACCGCCAGATATGCATCAGAGGTCAAGACTTCCTCCGAGCGGCTCAACAATACGAAGATGCACCTGGATGTAATTAGATTCGGCTGATCCTTCCCGCACTTGAGAAAAACACTTGAAACAATTGGAAGCAATCTTTTGCATTATTATATTCACCGTCACTGTCCATTTTATTCCTCATTTTTACTTTACACCCTGAAGAGGGCCAATACGTATTGGTCGAAATATAGTGATTTTATTTATTTATAGTTAAAAGAAAGGCCTATACATATATTTATCTTATATATATATATATATATATATATATATATATATATATATATATATATATATATATATATATGTATATATACATATATATATATGTATATATATATATATATATATATATATATATATATATATATATATATATATATATATATATATACAGTACGCGTGGAAAACGAAGCTGGTTTTGTAAAACCAGCCTTCATTTTAGCACATTTTGACACTACCCTCTAAATCCGTTCCGGGTGAGAGATAAGTTGAGCAGGCGCTAGGAAGTATCGTACTAGATGGCAACCGCCTTTGGAATCTGTAGTCAACCTTTCAGTTACTCTCACGCAGTCACGGAAGTCGGATGTTCGTGATTTTTGCTCCGCATCTTGCCGCGTTTTTGTGTTGCATTCGTTGTGTTTCGAGTGTTGTAGTGGTTGACTATGATCTCAAGAAAAGTTGTTGGTAGAGAGGAAATATCCTCTATCATTGATTTACATAAAGCTGGTGTTAGTGTTAGAAATATTATGAAACAGAAGGGGTTATCGGAGCGAACAGCGTATCGGTGGATTAACAGGTACAAGGAAGGACCGCCTGACGCCCTGCCTACCCCCAAACCCCGGTGTGGGAGGCCTAGAAAGATTAAGCCTGCTACCCTGAGGCTGATACACGGTCAGTTGAAGAAAGACCCGTCCCTCACAGCACGTGAAATCAAAGACAAAAACATTCGGGTGCTTGGTGAGGTCTCTTTACGAACCGTACAGGAACGTATACACGACGACCTCCTTCTTCGTTCCTACAAGGCGCGCAAGAAGCCGCTTTTAACTGTGGCACAGAAACAAAAGCGAGTTGCTTTTGCCAAGAAATATTCAGTTTGGGAGCCTGCTAAGTGGCGAGAAGTCTTATGGACAGATGAGGCTATGTTTTCGGTGACAGGGAGTGGTTCCAAGAGAGTCTATAGGCCCTCAGGGTCGGATCCCCACCTCCCCCAGTACACTTCCAAGACTGTTAAACACCCCGCCAGTGTTATGGTATGGGGTTCATTTGGATATAATGGTGTTGGCGAGTTTTTTTTTTTTTTGCCTAAAATTAGTTATATGAATCAATATAATTATTTTGAGTTACTTTGCGACCATTTGGAGGGTTCCTTTGACAAAAGTGGCACCAGTTTTTTCATGCAAGACGGTGCCCCCTGCCGCAGAGCCAAATCTGTAATAAATTGGCTGAAGGATTGTGAAGTGCCTTTTTTTCCTGATATGCCAGGATCTTCCCCAGATCTCAATCCTATTGAGAACCTGTGGAGCGTCATCAAGAGGAAGCTGCAGAACAAGGATACCTCTTCACTCCCCAAACTTGAAGCAGCCATTAGGGAGGTTTGGGAGGGATTGGAGCCAGAAACACTCCACAACCTTGTTGATAGCGTTCCCCGTCGCCTCAAGGACGTTATCAAAAGGAAAGGGAACACAACCAAGTATTAGAGAAGGGGTAAGTGTTCCTATTAATGTTTTTTTCATAACTAATAAAAAAAAATGTTCCTTTTTCAGTGTCCTCGCTTATCTTCCCGCGCATACTGTATATAAATATATATATATATATATATATATATATATATATATATATATATATATATATATATATATATATATCAGTATATATATATATATATATATATATATATATATATATATATATATATATATATATATATACATATATATATGTATATATATATATATATATATATATATATATATATATATATATATATATATATATATATATATATGTATATATATATATATATATATATATATATATATATATATATATATATATATATATATATATGTAT
>NW_027171945.1:65000-101702 GCF_036898095.1 Palaemon carinicauda
ATATATTTTTGATATATTAATGTCTGGTTTCTCTTAACGACCTCGGGATCAGAGCCCCAGGCGAAATCACACAAAGACAAGAGCTTGGCTCCGGCCAGGAATCGAACCCTGGTCGGCAAGCTTATATAGACAGTGACTAACCCACTTGGCCACGAAGAAAGATAAAAGTCGATGACAATTCTACTGTACTTATACCTGTCGAATTCAGGTATTTTGTACTTAGAATTGAAATCAACCCATCTTGACCATCGTAGCTAATTGGTAGTTTGTTACTTGGCATTCAATTAATGATAAATTTGGCACATTTTTACGTGTTTTTCATATTCAAATAAGCCATATATATATTTGATATATTAATGTCTGGATTCTCTTAACGACCTCGGGATCAGAGCCCCTGGCGAAATCACACAAAGACAAGAGCTTGGCTCCGGCCGGGAATCGAACCCTGGTCGGCAAGCTTATATAGACAGTGATTAACCCACTTGGCCACGAAGAAAGATAAAAGTCAATGACAATTCTACTGTACTTATACCTGTCGAATTCAGGTATTTTGTACTTAGAATTGAAATCAACCCATCTTCACCATCGTAGCTAATTGGTAGTTTGTTACTTGGCATTCACTTAATGATAAATTTTGCACATTTTTACGTTTTTTTCATATTCAAATAAGCCATATATATTTTTGATATATTAATGTCTGGATTCTCTTAACGACCTCGGGATCAGAGCCCCAGGCGAAATCACACAAAGACAAGAGCTTGGCTCCGGCCGGGAATCGAACCCTGGTCGGCAAGCTTATATAGACAGTGACTAACCCACTTGGCCACGAAGAAAGATAAAAGTCAATGACAATTCTACTGTACTTATACCTGTCGAATTCAGGTATTTTGTACTTAAAATTGAAATCAACCCATCTTCACCATCGTAGCTAATTGGTAGTTTGTTACTTGGCATTCAATTAATGATAAATTTTGCACATTTTTACGTGTTTTTCATATTCAAATAAGCCATATATATTTTTGATATATTAATGTCTGGATTCTCTTAACGACCTCGGGATCAGAGCCCCAGGCGAAATCACACAAAGACAAGAGCTTGGCTCCGGCCGGGAATCGAACCCTGGTCGGCAAGCTTATATAGACAGTGACTAACCCACTTGGCCACGAAGAAAGATAAAAGTCAATGACAATTCTACTGTACTTATACCTGTCGAATTCAGGTATTTTGTACTTAGAATTGAAACCAACCCATCTTCACCATCGTAGCTGATTGGTAGTTTGTTACTTGGCATTCAATTAATGATAAATTTTGCACATTTTTACGTGTTTTTCATATTCAAATAAGCCATATATATATTTGATATATTAATGTCTGGATTCTCTTAACGACCTCGGGATCAGAGCCCCAGGCGAAATCACACAAAGACAAGAGCTTAGCTCCGGCCGGGAATCGAACCCTGGTCGGAAAGCTTATATAGACAGTGACTAACCCACTTGGCCACGAAGAAAGATAAAAGTCAATGACAATTCTACTGTACTTATACCTGTCGAATTCAGGTATTTTGTACTTAGAATTGAAATCAACCCATCTTCACCATCGTAGCTAATTGGTAGTTTGTTACTTGGCATTCAATTAATGATAAATTTTGCACATTTTTACGTGTTTTTCATATTCAAATAAGCCATATATATTTTTGATATATTAATGTCTGGATTCTCTTAACGACCTCGGGATCAGAGCCCCAGGCGAAATTACACAAAGACAAGAGCTTGGCTCCGGCCGGGAATCGAACCCTGGTCGGCAAGCTTATATAGACAGTGACTAACCCACTTGGCCACGAAGAAAGATAAAAGTCAATGACAATTCTACTGTACTTATACCTGTCGAATTCAGGTATTTTGACTTAGAATTGAAATCAACCCATCTTGACCATCGTAGCTAATTGGTAGTTTGTTACTTGGCATTCAATTAATGATAAATTTTGCACAATTTTACGTGTTTTTCATATTCAAATGAGCCATATATATTTTTGATATATTAATGTCTGGATTCTCTTAACGACCTCGGGATCAGAGCCCCAGGCGAAATCACACAAAGACAAGAGCTTGGCTCCGGCCGGGAATCGAACCCTGGTCGGCAAGCTTATATAGACAGTGACTAACCCACTTGGCCACGAAGAAAGATAAAAGTCAATGACAAATCTACTGTACTTATACCTGTCGAATTCAGGTATTTTGTACTTAGAATTGAAATCAACCCATCTTCACCATCGTAGCTAATTGGTAGTTTGTTACTTGGCATTCAATTAATGATAAATTTTGCACATTTTTACGTGTTTTTCATATTCAAATAAGCCATATATATTTTTGATATATTAATGTCTGGATTCTCTTAACGACCTCGGGATCAGAGCCCCAGGCGAAATCACACAAAGACAAGAGCTTGGCTCCGGCCGGGAATCGAACCCTGGTCGGCAAGCTTATATAGACAGTGACTAACCCACTTGGCCACGAAGAAAGATAAAAGTCAATGACAATTCTACTGTACTTATACCTGTCGAATTCAGGTATTTTGTACTTAGAATTGAAATCAACCCATCTTCACCATCGTAGCTAATTGGTAGTTTGTTACTTGGCATTCAATTAATGATAAATTTTGCACATTTTTACGTTTTTTTCATATTCAAATAAGCCATATATATTTTTGATATATTAATGTCTGGATTCTCTTAACGACCTCGGGATCAGAGCCCCAGGCGAAATCACACAAAGACAAGAGCTTGGCTCCGGCCGTGAATCGAACCCTGGTCGGCAAGCTTATATAGACAGTGACTAACCCACTTGGCCACGAAGAAAGATAAAAGTCAATGACAATTCTACTGTACTTATACCTGTCGAATTCAGGTATTTTGTACTTAGAATTGAAATCAACCCATCTTCACCATCGTAGCTAATTGGTAGTTTGTTACTTGGCATTCAATTAATGATAAATTTTGCACATTTTTACGTGTTTTTCATATTCAAATAAGCCATATATATTTTTGATATATTAATGTCTGGATTCTCTTAACGACCTCGGGATCAGAGCCCCAGGTGGAATCACACAAAGACAAGAGCTTGGATCCGGCCGGGAATCGAACCCTGGTCGGCAAGCTTATATAGACAGTGACTAACCCACTTGGCCACGAAGAAAGATAAAAGTCAATGACAATTCTACTGTACTTATACCTGTCGAATTCAGGTATTTTGTACTTAGAATTGAAACCAACCCATCTTCACCATCGTAGCTAATTGGTAGTTTGTTACTTGGCATTCAATTAATGATAAATTTTGCACATTTTTACGTGTTTTTCATATTCAAATAAGCCATATATATCTTTGATATATTAATGTCTGGATTCTCTTAACGACCTCGGGATCAGAGCTCCAGGCGAAATCACACAAAGACAAGAGCTTGGCTCCGGCCGGGAATCGAACCCTGGTCGGCAAGCTTATATAGACAGTGACTAACCCACTTGGCCAGGAAGAAAGATAAAAGTCAATGACAATTCTACTGTACTTATACCTGTCGAATTCAGGTATTTTGTACTTAGAATTGAAATCAACCCATCTTCACCATCGTAGCTAATTGGTAGTTTGTTACTTGGCATTCAATTAATGATAAATTTTGCACATTTTTACGTGTTTTTCATATTCAATTAAGCCTTATATATTTTTGATATATTAATGTCTGGATTCTCTTAACGACCTCGGGATCAGAGCCCCAGGTGAAATCACACAAAGACAAGAGCTTGGCTCCGGCCGGGAATCGAACCCTGGTCGGCAAGCTTATATAGACAGTGACTAACCCACTTGGCCACGAAGAAAGATAAAAGTCAATGACAATTCTACTGTACTTATACCTGTCGAATTCAGGTATTTTGTACTTAGAATCGAAATCAACCCATCTTCACCATCGTAGCTAATTGGTAGTTTGTTACTTGGCATTCAATTAATGATAAATTTTGCACATTTTTACGTGTTTTTCATATTCAAATAAGCCATATATATTTTTGATATATTTATGTCTGGATTCTCTTAACGACCTCGGGATCAGACTTTTATCTTTCTTCGTGGCCAAGTGGGTTAGTCACTGTCTATATAAGCTTGCCGACCAGGGTTCGATTCCTGGCCGGAGCCAAGCTCTTGTCTTTGTGTGATTTCGCCTGGGGCTCTGATCCCGAGGTCGTTAAGAGAATCCAGACATTAATATATCAAAAATATATATGGCTTATTTGAATATGAAAAACACGTAAAAATGTGCAAAATTTATCATTAATTGAATGCCCTGTAACAAACTACCAATTAGCTAAGATGGTGAAGATGGGTTGATTTCGATTCTAAGTACAAAATTCCTGAATTCGACAGGTATAAGTACAGTAGAATTGTCATTGACTTTTATCTTTCTTCGTGGCCAAGTGGGTTAGTCACTGTCTATATAAGCTTGCCGACCAGGGTTCGATTCCCGGCCGGAGCCAAGCTCTTGTGTTTGTGTAATTTCGCCTGGGGCTCTGATCCCGAGGTCGTTAGGAGAATCTAGACATTAATATATCAAAAATATATATGGCTTATTTGAATATGAAAAACACGTAAAAATGTGCAAAATTTATCATTAATTGAATGCCAAGTAACAAACTACCAATTAGCTACGATGGTGAAGATGGGTTGATTTCAATTCTAAGTACAAAATACCTGAATTCGACAGGTATAAGTACAGTAGAATTGTCATTGACTTTTATCTTTCTTCGTGGCCAAGTGGGTTAGTCACTGTCTATATAAGCTTGCCGACCAGGGTTCGATTCCCGGCCGGAGCCAAGCTCTTGTCTTTGTGTGATTTCGCCTGGGGCTCTGATCCCGAGGTCGTTAAGAGAATCCAGACATCAATATATCAAAAATATATATGGCTTATTTGAATATGAAAAAAACGTAAAAATGTGCAAAATTTATCATTAATTGAATGCCAAGTAACAAACTACCAATTAGCTACGATGGTGAAGATGGGTTGATTTCAATTCTAAGTACAAAATACCTGAATTCGACAGGTATAAGTACAGTAGAATTGTCATTGACTTTTATCTTTCTTCATGGCCAAGTGGGTTAGTCACTGTCTATATAAGCTTGCCGACCAGGGTTCGATTCCCGGCCGGAGCCAAGCTCTTGTCTTTGTGTGATTTCGCCTGGGGCTCTGATCCCGAGGTCGTTAAGAGATTCCAGACATTAATATATCAAAAATATATATGGCTTATTTGAATATGAAAAACACGTAAAAATGTGCAAAATTTATCATTAATTGAATGCCAAGTAACAAACTACCATTTAGCTACGATGGTGAAGATGGGTTGATTTCAATTCTAAGTACAAAATACCTGAATTCGACAGGTATAAGTACAGTAGAATTGTGACTTTTATCTTTCTTCGTGGCCAAGTGGGTTAGTCACTGTCTATATAAGCTTGCCGACCAGGGTTCGATTCCCGGCCGGAGCCAAGCACTTGTCTTTGTGTGATTTCGCCTGGGGGTCTGATCCCGATGTCGTTAAGAGAATCCAGACATTAATATATCAAAAATATATATGGTTTATTTGAATATGAAAAACACGTAAAAATGTGCAAAATTTATCATTAATTGAATGCCAAGTAACAAACTACCAATTAGCTACGATGGTGAAGATGGGTTGATTTCAATTCTAAGTACAAAATACCTGAATTCGACAGGTATAAGTACAGTAGAATTGTCATTGACTTTTATCTTTCTTCGTGGCCAAGTGGGTTAGTCACTGTCTATATAAGCTTAACGACCAGGGTTCGATTTCCGGCCGGAGCCAAGCTCTTGTCTTTGTGTGATTTCGCCTGGGGCTCTGATCCCGAGGTCGTTAAGAGAATCCAGACATTAATATATCAAAAATATATATGGCCTATTTGAATATGAAAAACACGTAAAAATGTGCAAAATTTATCATTAATTGAATGCCAAGTAACAAACTACCAATTAGCTACGATGGTCAAGATGGGTTGATTTCGATTCTAAGTACAAAATACCTGAATTCGACAGGTATAAGTACAGTAGAATTGTCATTGACTTTTATCTTTCTTCGTGGCCAAGTGGGTTAGTCACTGTCTATATAAGCTTGCCGACCAGGGTTCGATTCCCGGCCGGAGCCAAGCTCTTGTCTTTGTGTGATTTCACCTGGGGCTCTGATCCCGAGGTCGTTAAGAGAATCCAGACATTAATATATCAAATATATATATGGCTTATTTGAATATGAAAAACACGTAAAAATGTGCAAAATTTATCATTAATTGAATGCCAAGTAACAAACTACCAATTAGCTACGATGGTGAAGATGGGTTGATTTCAATTCTAAGTACAAAATACCTGAATTCGACAGGTATAAGTACAGTAGAATTGTCATTGACTTTTATCTTTCTTCGTGGCCAAGTGGGTTAGTCACTGTCTATATAAGCTTGCCGACCAGGGTTCGATTCCCGGCCGGAGCCAAGCTCTTGTCTTTGTGTGATTTCGCCTGGGGCTCTGATCCCGAGGTCGTTAAGAGAATCCAGACATTAATATATCAAACATATATATGGCTTATTTGAATATGAAAAACACGTAAAAATGTGCAAAATTTATCATTAATTGAATGCCAAGTAACAAACTACCAATTAGCTACGATGGTGAAGATGGGTTGATTTCAATTCTAAGTACAAAATACCTGAATTCGACAGGTATAAGTACAGTAGAATTGTCATTGACTTTTATCTTTCTTCGTGGCCAAGTGGGTTAGTCACTGTCTATATAAGCTTAACGACCAGGGTTCGATTCCCGGCCGGAGCCAAGCTCTTGTCTTTGTGTGATTTCGCCTGGGGCTCTGATCCCGAGGTCGTTAAGAGAATCCAGACATTAATATATCAAAAATATATATGGCTTATTTGAATATGAAAAACACGTAAAAATGTGCAAAATCTATCATTAATTGAATGCCAAGTAACAAACTACCAATTAGCTACGATGGTGAAGATGGGTTAATTTCAATTCTAAGTACAAAATACCTGAATTCGACAGGTATAAGTACAGTAGAATTGTCATTGACTTTTATCTTTCTTCGTGGCCAAGTGGGTTAGTCACTGTCTATATAAGCTTGCCGACCAGGGTTCGATTCCCGGCCGGAGCCAAGCTCTTGTCTTTGTGTGATTTCGCCTGGGGCTCTGATCCCGAGGTCGTTAAGAGAATCCAGACATTAATATATCAAAAATTTATATGGCTTATTTGAATATGAAAAACACGTAAAAATGTGCAAAATTTATCATTAATTGAATGCCAAGTAACAAACTACCAATTAGCTACGATGGTGAAGATGGGTTGATTTCAATTCTAAGTACAAAATACCTGAATTCGACAGGTATAAGTACAGTAGAATTGTCATTGACTTTTATCTTTCTTCGTGGCCAAGTGGGTTAGTCACTGTCTATATAAGCTTGCCAACCAGGGTTCGATTCCCGGCCGGAGCCAAGCTCTTGTCTTTGTGTGATTTCGCCTGGGGCTCTGATCCCGAGGTCGTTAAGAGAATCCAGACATTAATATATCAAAAATATATATGGCTTATTTGAATATGAAAAACACGTAAAAATGTGCAAAATTTATCATTAATTGAATGCCAAGTAACAAACTACCAATTAGCTACGATGGTGAAGATGGGTTGATTTCAATTCTAAGTACAAAATACCTGAATTCGACAGGTATAAGTACAGTAGAATTGTCATTGACTTTTATCTTTCTTCGTGGCCAAGTGGGTTAGTCACTGTCTATATAAGCTTGCCGACCAGGGTTCGATTCCCGGCTGGAGCCAAGCTCTTGTCTTTGTGTGATTTCGCCTGGGGCTCTGATCCCGAGGTCGTTAAGTGAATCCAGACATTAATATATCAAAAATATATATGGCTTATTTGAATATGAAAAACACGTAAAAATGTGCAAAATTTATCATTAATTGAATGTCAAGTAACAAACTACCAATTAGCTACGATGGTGAAGATGGGTTGATTTCAATTCTAAGTACAAAATACCTGAATTCGACAGGTATAAGTACAGTAGAATTGTCATTGACTTTTATCTTTCTTCGTGGCCAAGTGGGTTAGTCACTGTCTATATAAGCTTGCCGACCAGGGTTCGATTCCCGGCCGGAGCCAATCTCTTGTCTTTGTGTGATTTCGCCTGGGGCTCTGATCCCGAGGTCGTTAAGAGAATCCAGACATTAATATATCAAAAATATATATGGCTTATTTGAATATGAAAAACACGTAAAAATGTGCAAAATCTATCATTAATTGAATGCCAAGTAACAAACTACCAATTAGCTACGATGGTGAAGATGGGTTGATTTCAATTGTAAGTACAAAATACCTGAATTCGACAGGTATAAGTACAGTAGAATTGTCATTGACTTTTATCTTTCTTCGTGGCCAAGTGGGTTAGTCACTGTCTATATAAGCTTGCCGACCAGGGTTCGATTCCCGGCCGGAGCCAAGCTCTTGTCTTTGTGTGATTTCGCCTGGGGCTCTGATCCCGAGGTCGTTAAGAGAATCCAGACATTAATATATCAAAAATATATATGGCTTATTTGAATATGAAAAACACGTAAAAATGTGCAAAATTTATCATTAATTGAATGCCAAGTAACAAACTACCAATTAGCTACGATGGTGAAGATGGGTTGATTTCAATTCTAAGTACAAAATACCTGAATTCGACAGGTATAAGTACAGTAGAATTGTCATTGACTTTTATCTTTCTTTGTGGCCAAGTAGGTTAGTCACTGTCTATATAAGCTTGCCGACCAGGGTTCGATTCCCGGCCGGAGCCAAGCTCTTGTCTTTGTGTGATTTCGCCTGGGGCTCTGATCCCGAGGTCGTTAAGAGAATCCAGACATTAATATATCAAAAATATATATGGCTTATTTGAATAGGAAAAACACGTAAAAATGTGCACAATTTATCATATATATATATATATATATATATATATATATATATATATATATATATATATATATATACTGTATATATATGTATATATATACATACATATATATGCATTTATATATATAGTATACACACACACACACACACACATATATATATATATATATATATATATATATATATATATATATATATATATATATATATATATATATGTCTATAGTTTTGTATACAGTGTGTGTGTATATGATGTGCTACATGGAAGAACGTTTCTGTTGCCCTGCGAAGTAAAGTACAAAGAGGAATAATAGAAAGATGAATGAAAGGAAGAAGAGAGGAGAATGCTGAGATATGAGTTTAACTGCATGGGAGGGACCGAAGGAGAGTTGCCAAGACCTTAATGCCAAGCCTACAGTATGCCCCATGAAGTGCACTGATGGCTCTACCACCCTGCGCTACTCTTGATTAAGAATATCGATAATGTCTACATCCTTTAAAGAAAACTCCTTTTTTTATAAAAAAAAATGAAATCCAACAACATCGAAATGTATAACATCCAATTGAATTGAAAAAGAAAATGATTTCACTTTCAAACTCAAGTTATGGAAGCTGACTGATTTGAGTCATGAAAGAACTTTATCTATTTCACATTTACATAAACTTTTGCAGACATCGGATTATATAGATTACTTGGAATGAAGTTAATCATCAACATGTGATCCATTTCGTGAAGGAAGAATTGCGTGTATTTCATTTTTCAGTTAATGCATAAATGCTTGAATTATTTACTCTTTCCTGAATAACTAGCAAAGGAAAAGTTTGATCGAAGTCAGAACTGCATTTTTATCACTGTAGTTGAATACTAGTCGATGTCATATCGCCAAACATCCACTTGTAGATTGTGCAGAGATCGTTTACCCCAAGTCCATCAAAAAGGACCACACCATTGGTGTTATCCTCGAGGGGTTGCTTATTAGTCTGAAGATTTGATCTATAACTTATTTGTTGTTGAAATATAATTTCCTTTGATTCACAGATGGATAGATTCTGGGAAATACCCAATAACTTCCATTCCACATTCCACAAGTAATCCCCTTTATTACAAGTGATGATATTAAATATAAAGAATCTTTTCAGAGGAAGTTTGTTTATAGCCGCAAATCCCGCCACCCCCCCCTCCTCCCCCCCCCCCCACCCCTCACCCCAACCCCAAGCACTTTATCTTCTCAGCTGAAGAAGAAGAAGAAGAAGAAGACCTAAGTTATTAGCAAACAAAACTTCATATTTCATCATAACTACAAATCTTTAACTCTGGTTTGGTTCCTGTGAGACTTTGCCTCTAAAACTCCCCAAACAATTCACAGAAAATAAATCCTGTGATTTAAAAGCTCCAAAGTATTACCGACTCAGCTCAACGTCTTCAGAGGATCATGTTAATAGAGTTGGAATTCGGAGTCTTGGCTTTTGGAGATTGAGAGTTTTGGAGCAAAGACATTTAGAGTAGAGGTTACTTTGCAGGAGTTTATACAAACAGAAACCAATCCATATAGCCTCTCCTTCTCGCCTTATTTGTCTGTCTCTTTTTCAATTAGGTAGTTTTAACTCTTCAAAATTTCCTTCATATATAGAAGCTTTTCCTGAATAGCTCTTTTAACTCCTCCTCTGAAAAAAGAGACACTTCGCAAACAGGAATTTGTTGTGGAAATCCATTCCCCTGATGGAAACGATCCTTTTCTCCTATGCGATCATAAGACATCCATGTCTCATTCACGAAGATTCCAGGCATCTAACTAGAAAAGGATGAATGATTCAAAGGTTAACGAAATTCGAGGAACCAGCCATTTCTTGTAGCCTACCTCCTCTCAGACCATCAACGGAAATAAAGCATAACCCATATTGAGATAGTTAAATGATCTTATAATTTTTAGTTATTGAATATATATTATGTTTTTCTTTCTTCATTTTAATTCATCATTCGTGAAATTCATGTGTATGTCTAATCATGAATTGCTGCCGGGTTTGGGTATTTAGCAAACATTTATTTTGCATTTGGCCATTTGACCGTATGTGAATTAGACACGTAAAGACTTCATAAACGAAGGATTATACCCTCCAAATTGTACAGAGTCTCTCTCTCTCTCTCTCTCTCTCTCTCTCTCTCTCTCTCTCTCTCTCTCTCTCTCTCTCTCTCTATCAAAATATGCATTAATAATGCAACACGATAATAGCTTTATGTGAAAACCTTTGAGGAAAAACTTCAGTGTTAATGATATTTCTTTCCCATCCGTGATGTTGAAAAAAAAAAAAAAGTTTTCCGAATCCAGCACCATTTCATGTTTCATAAAAGATACTTCCAAAGAGTGTGGTGGCTGACACTTCTCGATTTTTGTATCTCAAAGATAGAATGGTTATAACAATGTTTCGGAAAAAAAAAGATGATACATTCGCAAATAAAATGAGAGAGAGAGAGAGAGAGAGAGAGAGAGAGAGAGAGAGAGAGAGAGAGAGAGAGAGAGAGAGAGAGTCTCACCACAATATTCAAAGCTAAAACATTTCAGTAATCATTATTCTAATTAACGCTACAAACTGATGATGACTGTTGCTATCAACGGAAATTATCCTAATTAGGCAAAATGATGTTTATTTATTCCTAAAAGATATCATTACTCATCGATCTAGCAATTAAGCTTGAATGTTTTGAAATATGAAGTGCTAATTTCTCAACTTCTATTTAGTCTTTTGAATAAAGTAGATTCTTTAACATTTTATATAATTGGGAAAATTAGTAGCAATTGCATGAAAACAGGAGAGAGAGAGAGAGAGAGAGAGAGAGAGAGAGAGAGAGAGAGAGAGAGAGAGAGAGAGAGATTATCTTATCTGCGGGTACTAACGTAGTAATCAGATATAAAAGGTGCCCCTGAGTGAGACCTTTAGATCATTCACAAATGTCTTTTCAAACCTTAAAATCTAAAAGAAAGTTAGATCTGCATCGAATGGAAATTTGATTCCTACAATAAAGGCTCAACAAGGTTCCTGTCACTGCTCCAAATACGAGTTTTTTACTCCTAAGGAAAATTCATTGATCAATTTGGGAGGATATTTCGGTCAGTAAGTGAATAGGTGTAATTCTATTCAATTGAATGCTGGCATCATTTTCCTCTAATTGTTAAATATCTTACTAATCTATCTTAGTTTAATTCTCTCTCTCTTTACTGAATTTTCTTCTCTAAATTCCGTCGAGTGAAAGAGAATCTCAAGAAAAGGTTGCTCTTATGACACTCGCCTCAAGAGAGCTGAGCTTCTCTCATATTTCTCTTTACTGCAATTGATGTGTTTTAAGAGGAAATTTCCTTAACAAAAGCGAAGAGAAGCTATGATAGGATGAAAAACTCGTTGGCAATTTTTTTCACTTACATTAAATTTCATCGTGGGACGAAAATTTGAACTTCTAATAGTTTACAGAATGTTCAATAGATTCAGAATATTTATTCCGGATGCAATTCAAAATTCATGAAAAAAAAAAAAAATCGCAGTACAGATTAATATGTCCAAATCTATCCTTGAAACTTTTCCCTTATTTAACAGATAATTGTAAGACTAACATCACTGTCATTTATTAGGCCCTAAGACTAATTAATGGCATTACTCTCCGAGAACAATGAAGGTAATGGGAAATGTATTCAGAACCTAAACATTTTAAAACATATGTCATGGGAGTAGGCCAATTCAAATGAACGTTACATTTAGATTAAGACGTATTTACTCTCTCTCTCTCTCTCTCTCTCTCTCTCTCTCTCTCTCTCTAAGTAATGTTTGCTGTTGTATTATTATATTATAATGAAATTGTTCTCCCGATTTCATAAAGAAAGTTCAAATAAACAATTTTCTATTTGTCTTTGACGCCTTCACTGAAAGACACTTTAACCAATATGTAAATGATGTTAAATCAATCCTTCATGAAACGTCAGAAGCTTTTTTTCATTAATTAAGTGAAATATTGGTATGAATTCATTTGAGTGAACCTCGTGACAGGAAATCTTTTCTCTCCCTCCGCGAAGTGAAGGGAAGAGGGGAAGATGACCTATTGTCTTCTTATTCTTCTTGGAAGACAATCACTTCATTCTTGCAAAAAATGATTTGAAGACAGACTGCAATTGAAGGTAGGAGATGTTTTTATTACTCCTCTCTTGTGTCATGATTTCGTTCTTTGTTACTCATTGATTCTATTTTTTTTTATCTCTCATTTACTTCCCTGATCCTTACGGTGACGATGATGGTAATAATAATAATAATAATAATAATAACCTGACCCTGAGCAAGTAGATAGGGGCAGAGTTTCTACCACCAAATACTTACATAACATAAGAACAGTTTCAATGACTGAGATTGATTTAAATAAGAGAGAGAGAGAGAGAGAGAGAGAGAGAGAGAGAGAGAGAGAGAGAGAGAGAGAGAGAGAGAGAGAGAGAGAGAGAACGTGTGTGCGCGTATAGGAAAGTGTTTTTAGCCACTCATATATCCAGACCATTTCAATAAGAGTAACGTAAATACACGGAGAAATTGGTGTCATAAACTGAATCACCCTTTGCATCATAACGCTTATTCGGGGGTGAGTTAATTTATGGCTTCTGCGAAAGCTAAGAGGCCATATCCGTGTGAATGTATTTTCAGACACACACACACACACACACACACACACACACACATATATATATATATATATATATATATATATATATATATATATATATATATATATATATATATATATCGAACCATTCTCACTAGAACAAAACTTTATAAATTTTATATCGGAATTCCGCTCTGTAAAAACGGCACAAATTTTACAACCCAAAAATGAAAACCCATTTGAAAAAAACGTGATTATATACTGGGGATATTCATAATTCCAAAATCTTTTCTTTTCTAAGACACCAAAAGACAGTTTGTTTGAACTTGAAGTTTAATGGTTCTACATTAGGCCTATGTGCATAAGATGACATATCTCTGAACACCTACAATTTCTCAAGTACATTTTATGTAAAATAAATTTAAAATATGAATATAATTGAAACGTTACTTAGCTTGGAAATGTAAATATGATGTAAATGCATTATACAACTTTCAAAGTTGCCTACAGCGAGTATTGATAATAAGTTATAATTATTTTAGCACACTTATAACATCCTGTGAGACATCGACAAAGAGATGGAGTTGGGGGGGAGAGTGACTGCTCCCCGCACTCTAGTTTTGGGGTGTTTGAATGTGCGTGGATGTAGTACAATAGAGAGTAAAAGATGTGAAATTGGAAGTATGTTTAGGAATAGAAGGATGGATGTATTTGCCTTGTGTGAGACGAAGATAAAAGGAAAGGGTGAAGTGATGTTTGGTGAAATGTCTGGTAGAGTGTCTGCAGTTGAAAGGGGAAGAGCAAGAGAGGGTGTGGCTTTATTGCTGAGTGAATGGATGACAGGTAAAGTAGTGGAATGGAAGGAGATATCATCTAGGTTAATGTGGGTAAGGGTTGGGTTGGGTGGGGAATGTTGGGCGTTTGTCAGTGCGTATGGGCCAGATAGTGAGAAAAGTGAAGAAGAGCGGAATGAGTTCTGGAATGAATTAACTAGGTGTGTAAAAGGACTGGGTAGAAGGAATTATGTAGTTGTCATGGGTGACTTAAATGCTAGAGTGGGCGCTGGAGAGGTAGAAGGTGTCATTGGGAAGTATGGCGTACCAGGTGAAAATGAGAGTGGTGAGAGACTGGTAGATATGTGTTGAGCAAGAGATGGTGATAAGGAATAGCTTTTTCAAAAAGAAAGATAAAAATAAGTATACATGGGTAAGAGTGGCAAAAGGAAGAGCAGTACAAAGGGCATTAATGGATTATGTGTTGATAACTAAAAGAATGTTTGGAAGATTGAAAGACGTGCATGTGTTTAGGGGTATGGCTAACGGTATGTCTGATCATTTTTTGGTGGAAGGAAAATTAGTTGTAGCAAAAGAGTGGGGGAATAGAGTAGGTGGATGTAAAAGGGAGCTAGTGAGGGTTGAAGAGCTAATAAAACTGGGGGTAAAAAGTAAATATCAGGAAAGGTTGAAAATGACATATGACAAAGTGAAAGTAAGAGAATCTGGCAATTTAGAGGAGGAGTGGAAGTTGGTAAAAGAAAATTTTGTTGGGATTGCAAGTGATGTGTGTGGCAAGAAGGTTGTTGGAGGCAGCATGAGGAAGGGCAGTGAATGGTGGAATGAAGGAGTGAAGGTAAAAGTAGAAGAGAAAAAGAGGGCTTTTGAAGAATGGCTGCAGAGTAATAGTATAGAGAAGTATGAAAAATATATAGAGAAAAATGTGGAAGTAAAGCGCAAGGTACGTGAGGCAAAGAGGGCAGCTGACCTGAGGTGGGGTCAGGGATTGGGTCATTCATATGAAGAGAATAAGAAGTTTTGGAAAGAAGTGAAGAGAGTAAGGAAGGCTGGCTCAAGAATTGAAGACAGTGAAAGATGGAAATGGAAGGTTGTTAAAAGGAGAGGAGGCAAGGAAAAGATGGGCGGAATATTTTGAAAGTTTATTGAATATTGAGGATAATAGGGAGGCAGATATAATTACTGTTGCAGGTGTTGAGGTGCCAGTGATGGGAGATGAGAATGAGAAAGAGATTACAATAGATGAAGTGAGGAGAACATTAGATGAAACGAGAGTAGGAAAAGCGTCTGGTATGGATGGTGTGAGAGCTGAGATGTTGAAGGAAGGGGGTGTGACTGTACTTGAATGGTTGGTGAGATTGTTTAATATGTGTTTTGTGTTGTCAATGGTACCAGTAGATTGGGTTTGTGCATATATTGTACCACTATATAAGGGTAAGGGAGATGTGCATGAGTGTTGTAATTCAAGAGGTATTAGATTGTTGAGCGTAGTTGGAAAAGTGTATGGTAGAGTAATGATTAATAGGATCAAGAATAAAACAGGGAATGCAATCTTAGAAGTACAGGGTGGTTTTAGAAGAGGTAGGGGTTGTATGAATCAGATTTTTACAGTAAGGCAGATATGTGAGAAATATTTAGCAAAAGGTAAGGAGGTGTATGTTGCGTTTATGGATCTGGAGAAAGCGTATGATAGAGTTGATAGGGAAGCAATGTGGAATGTGATGAGGTTATATGGAGTTGGTAGAAGGTTGTTGCAAGCAGTGAAAAGTTTCTACAAAGGTAGTAAAGCATGTGTTAGGATAGGAAATGAAGTGAGTGATTGATTTCCGGTGAGAGTGGGGCTGAGACACAGATGTGTGATGTCGCCGTGGTTGTTTAACTTGTATGTTGATGGAGTGGTGAGAGAGGTGAATGCTCGAGTGCTTGGACGAGGATTAAAACTGGTATACGAGAATGACCATGAATGGGAGGTAAATCAGTTGTTGTTTGCGGATGATACTGTACTGGTTGCAGACACAGAAGAGAAGCTTGGCCGATTAGTGACAGAATTTGGAAGAGTGTTAGAGAGAAGGAAGTTGAGAGTTAATGTGGGTAAGAGTAAGGTTATGAGATGTACGAGAAGGGAAGGTGGTGTAAGGTTGAATGTCATGTTGAATGGAGAGTTACTTGAGGAGGTGGATCAGTTTAAGTACTTGGGGTCTGTTGTTGCAGCAAATGGTGGAGTGGAAGCAGATGTACGTCAGAGAGTGAATGAAGGTTGCAAAGTGTTGGGGGCAGTTAAGGGAGTAGTAAAAAATAGAGGGTTGGGCATGAATGTTAAGAGAGTTCTATATGAGAAAGTGATTGTACCAACTGTGATGTATGGATCGGAGTTGTGGGGAATAAAGTGATGGAGAGACATAAATTGAATGTGTTTGAGATGAAGTGTCTAAGGAGTATGGCTGGTGTATCTCGAGTAGATAGGGTTAGGAACGAAGTGGTGAGAGTGAGAACGGGTGTAAGAAATGAGTTAGCAGCTAGAGTGGATATGAATGTGTTGAGGTGGTTTGGCCATGTTGAGAGAATGGAAAATGGCTGTCTGCTAAAGAAGGTGATGAATGCAAGAGTTGATGGGAGAAGTACAAGAGGAAGGCCAAGGTTTGGGTGGATGGATGGAGTGAAGGAAGCTCTGGGTGATAGGAGGATAGATGTGAGAGAGGCAAGAGAGCGTGCCAGAAATAGGAATGAATGGCGAGCGATTGTAACGCAGTTCCGGTAGGCCCTGCTGCTTCCTCCAATGCCTTAGATGACCACGGAGGTAGCAGCAGTAGGGGATTCAGCATTATGAAGCTTCATCTGTGGTGGATAATGTGGGAGGGTGGGCTGTGGCACCCTAGCAGTACCAGCTGAACTCGGTTGAGTCCCTTGTTAGGCTGGGAGGAATGTAGAGAGTAGAGGTCCCCTTTTTTGTTTTTGTTTCATTTGTTGATGTCGGCTACCCCCAAAAATTGGGGGAAGTGCCTTGGTATATGTATGTATGTATGTATTCCTATGTTATGGTATCATCATGTCTGGGATGAAAACAGAGATCAATAAACGACAGATTTAAGATTTGTTAAATTAAGTCTGACTTATGTGAAAAACCCCACCAACAGAGGAAGTGGTACTTCTGTGTCTTTCTGTGTCTACACCATTGACACACCCAGCAACACTAGGCGTCTATCACCAACCCTTACTATGACATTAATCTTATCTATTGCCAGCAGACACTTTAGTACTAAAATTATCACCAATGATAACTAGGGTACTACGACTATTATATGTCAGCACAATGTAAGCATTAGGTCTATCACCAACTCACTCTAATGGTACTAGGTTTACCACCAACTCTCCTAGCTATGGTATTAGGATTATCTCCAAGACACACCATAATGCTAGTTTTATCCTAACACAATGTATGGTTTCAAGCTTATCACTAAAATACCTTATGATACTGGATTTATCACCAACACACAAAATTATACTAATTTTATCACAAACACACCCTATGGTACCAGGCATATCTCCAACACACCCTATTATACTAGATTTATCACTAACTATGATACCATGTTCATCACTAACAAACCATAGAGTACTAGGTTTATCACTAATATAGTCATACTAAGCTAATCATTAATAACCCTCTGATACTAGGCTTAGCCCCAACACAACCTATGGTATACCTTGTTTATCACCAACACCCTTTGATACTAAGCTTGTCACCAACTCACCTTTCGATAATACATTGATCACAAACAAACCATATGATAGTAAACATGTCACGAACAAACCCTTTGGTACTAAGTTTACACCAACAAACCCTATGGTACTAAGTTTGTCACCAACAAAACCTACATTTACTAAGTTTGTCATCGACAAACCATATGGTACTAAGTTTGTCACTAACAAACATTATGGTACTGAGTTTGTCACCAAAAACTATGGTACTAAGTTTGTCATCAACAAATCCTATGGTACTAAGTTTATCACAAACAAACCCTAATGTACTAAGTTTGTCACCAACAAACCCTATGGTGCTAAGTTTGTCACTAACAAAACGCCTGGTAATAAGTTTGTCACCAACAAACCCTATGGTGCTAAGTTTGTCACCAACAAAACCTATAGTACTAAGTTTGTCACCAACAAACCTATGGTACTGAATTTGTCAGCAACAAAACCTTTGGTACTAAGTTTGTCACCAAAAACCCCTATGGTACAAAAGTTTGTCACCAACAAACCCTATGGTACTAAATTTGTCGTCAACAAAACATATGGAACTAAATTTTTCACCAACCAAACATATGATACTAAATTTGTCACCAACAAACTCTATGGTACTAAGTTTGCCACCAACAAACCTTATAGTGCTAAGTTTTGTCACCAACCAAACATTTGGTACTAAATTAGTCACCAACAAACCCAAAGGTACTAAGTTTGTCATGAACAAAACCTATGTTAATGAGTTTTTCATCAACAAACCCTATGGTACTAAGTTTGTCACCAACAAACCCTATGGTACTAAGTTTGCCACCAAACAAAACCTATGGTACTAAGTTTGTCACAAACAAACCCTAAGGTACTAACTTTGTCACCAAGAAAACCAATGTTACTAAGTTTGTCACCCTATGGTAGTATATTTGTCACCAACAAACCTTATAGTACTAAGTATGTTACTAAAAAACCTATGGTACAAAGTTTGTCATCAACAAATCCTATGATACTAAATTTGTCATCAACAAAACCTATGGTATTAAGTTTGTCATCAACAAACCCTAGGGTACTAAGTTTGTCACCAACAAACCCTATGGTAAAAAGTTTGTCACCAACAAACCTTATGGTACTAAATTTATCACCAGCAATACCTATGGTAATAAGTTTGTCACCAACAAACCCTCTGGTCATAAGTTTGTCACCAACAAAATCCATGGTAATAAGTTTGTCACCAACAAACCCTATTGTACTAAGTTTTTCACCAAAAAACCTATGGTACTAAATTTGTCACCAACAAAACCTTTGGTACAAAGTCTGTGACCAACAAACCCTATGGTACTAAATTTGTCACCAACAAAACCTATGGTACTAAGTTTGTCACCAACAAAACCTATGGTACTAAGTTTGTCACCAACAAACCCTATGGTGCTAAGTTTGTCACCAAGAAAACCAATGTTACTAAATTTTGTCACCCTATGGTAGTACATTTGTCACCAACAAACCTTATAGTACTAAGTATGTTACCAAAAAACCTATGGTACAAAGTTTGTCATCAACAAACCCTATGGAACTAAATTTGTCACCAACAAACCCTATGGTATCAAGTTTGTCATCAACAAAACCTATGGTACTAAGTTTGTCACAACAAACCTTATACTACTAAGTTTGCCACCATAAAACTATGATACGAAATTTGTCATCAACAAACTCTATGATACTAACTTTGTCACCAACAAACCCTAAGGTACTAAGGTTGTCACCAACAAACCCTATGGTACTAAGTTTGTCACAAAAAAATCCCATGGTGATATGTTTGTCACCAACAAACCCTATTGTGTTAAGTTTGTCACCAAAAAATCCTGTGGTGCTAAGTTTGTCACCAGCAAAACCTAGGATACTAAATTTGTCACCAACAAAACCTTTGGTACAAAGTTTGTCACCAACAAACCCTATAATACTAAGTTTGTCACCAAAAAAACATATGGTACTAAAGTTTGTCACCAACCAAGTCCTAGGTACTAAATTTGTCACCAACATAAAACCAAAGGTACTAAATTTGTCACCAACAAACACTATGGTACTAAGTTTGTCACCAACAAAAGCTATGGTACTAAGTTTGTCACTAACAAACCCTTAGGTACTAAGTTTGGCACCAACAAAACCTGTTACTAAGTTTGTCACCCTATGGTAGTAAGTTTGTCACCAACAAACCTTCTAGTACTAAGTTTGTTACCAAAAATCCTATGGTACAAAGTTTGTCATCAACAAACCCTATGGTACTACATTTGTCATCAACAAAACCTATGGTACTAAGTTTGTCACCAACAAACCCTAGGGTACTGAGTCTGTCACCAACAAAAGCTGTGGTACTAAGTTTGTCACCAACAAACCCTATGGTAATAAATTTGTCACCAACAAACCTTTTGGAACTCAGTTTGTCACCAACAAAATCTATGGTGCTAAATTTGTCACCAATAAAACCTTAGGTACTAAGTTTGTCACCAACAAACTCTATGGTATAAAGTTTGTTACCAACAAACCCTATAGTATTAAATTTGTCATCAACAAAACCTATGATACAAAATTTGTGACCAACAAACCCTATGGTACTAAGTTTGTCACCAACAAAACCTATGGTACAAAGTTTGTCACCAACAAACCCTATGGTGCTAAGTTTGTCACCAACCAAACCTATGGTACTAAATTCATCACCAACAAACCCTTTGGTACAAAGTTTGTCACCAAAAAATCACATGGTACTAAGCTTGTCATCAACAAACCATATGGTACTAATTTTGTCACCAACAAACCCTATGATACTAAGTTTGTCACCAACAAAACCTATGGTACTAATTTTGTCATCAACAAAACCTATGGTACTAAGTTTGTCACCAACAAACCCTATGGTACTAAGTTTGTCACCAACAAAACCTATGATACTAAATTTGTCACCAACAAAATCTGGTACTAAATTTGTCACCAACAAAATCTATGGTACAAAGTTTGTCACCAACAAAACCTATGGTACTAAATTTATCACCAACAAAACCTATGGTACTAAGTTTGTCACCAACAAAACCTATGATACTAAATTTGTCACCAACAAAATCTGGTACTAAATTTGTCACCAACAAAATCTATGGTGCAAAGTTTGTCACCAACAAAACCTATGGTACTAAGTTTGTCACCAACAAACCCTATGGTACTAAGTTTGTCACCAACAAAACCTATGATACTAAATTTGTCACCAACAAAATCTGGTACTAAATTTGTCACCAACTAAATCTATGGTAATAAGTTTGTCACCAACAAACCCTAAGGTACTAAGTTTGTCACCAACAAACCCTATGATACTAAATTTGTCACCAACAAAATCTGGTACTAAATTTGTCACCAACAAAATCTATGGTACAAAGTTTGTCACCAACAAAACCTATGGTACTAAATTTATCACCAACAAAACCTATGGTACTAAGTTTGTCACCAACAAAACCTATGATACTAAATTTGTCACCAACAAAATCTGGTACTAAATTTGTCACCAACAAAATCTGGTACTAAATTTGTCACCAACAAAATCTATGGTGCAAAGTTTGTCACCAACAAAACCTATGGTACTAAGTTTGTCACCAACAAACCCTATGGTACTAAGTTTGTCACCAACAAAACCTATGATACTAAATTTGTCACCAACAAAATCTGGTACTAAATTTGTCACCAACTAAATCTATGGTAATAAGTTTGTCACCAACAAACCCTAAGGTACTAAGTTTGTCACCAACAAACCCTATGATACTAAATTTGTCACCAACAAAATCTGGTACTAAATTTGTCACCAACAAAATCTATGGTAATAAAGTTTGTCACCAACAAAACCTATGGTACTAAATTTATCACCAACAAAACCTATGGTACCAAGTTTGTCACCAACAAACCCTATGGTACTATGTTTGTTACCAACAAACCCTATGGTACTGTTTGTCACCAACAAAACCTGTGGTTCTAAATTTGTCACCAACAAACCCAAAGGTACAAAGTTTGTCATCAACAAACCCTATGGTACTACATTTGTCATCAACAAAACCTATGGTACTAAGTTTGTCACCAACAAACCCTAGGGTACTGAGTCTGTCACCAACAAAAGCTGTGGTACTAAGTTTGTCACCAACAAACCCTATGGTAATAAATTTGTCACCAACAAACCTTTTGGAACTCAGTTTGTCACCAACAAAATCTATGGTGCTAAATTTGTCACCAATAAAACCTTAGGTACTAAGTTTGTCACCAACAAACTCTATGGTATAAAGTTTGTTACCAACAAACCCTATAGTATTAAATTTGTCATCAACAAAACCTATGATACAAAATTTGTGACCAACAAACCCTATGGTACTAAGTTTGTCACCAACAAAACCTATGGTACAAAGTTTGTCACCAACAAACCCTATGGTGCTAAGTTTGTCACCAACCAAACCTATGGTACTAAATTCATCACCAACAAACCCTTTGGTACAAAGTTTGTCACCAAAAAATCACATGGTACTAAGCTTGTCATCAACAAACCATATGGTACTAATTTTGTCACCAACAAACCCTATGATACTAAGTTTGTCACCAACAAAACCTATGGTACTAATTTTGTCATCAACAAAACCTATGGTACTAAGTTTGTCACCAACAAACCCTATGGTACTAAGTTTGTCACCAACAAAACCTATGATACTAAATTTGTCACCAACAAAATCTGGTACTAAATTTGTCACCAACAAAATCTATGGTACAAAGTTTGTCACCAACAAAACCTATGGTACTAAATTTATCACCAACAAAACCTATGGTACTAAGTTTGTCACCAACAAAACCTATGATACTAAATTTGTCACCAACAAAATCTGGTACTAAATTTGTCACCAACAAAATCTATGGTGCAAAGTTTGTCACCAACAAAACCTATGGTACTAAGTTTGTCACCAACAAACCCTATGGTACTAAGTTTGTCACCAACAAAACCTATGATACTAAATTTGTCACCAACAAAATCTGGTACTAAATTTGTCACCAACTAAATCTATGGTAATAAGTTTGTCACCAACAAACCCTAAGGTACTAAGTTTGTCACCAACAAACCCTATGATACTAAATTTGTCACCAACAAAATCTGGTACTAAATTTGTCACCAACAAAATCTATGGTACAAAGTTTGTCACCAACAAAACCTATGGTACTAAATTTATCACCAACAAAACCTATGGTACTAAGTTTGTCACCAACAAAACCTATGATACTAAATTTGTCACCAACAAAATCTGGTACTAAATTTGTCACCAACAAAATCTGGTACTAAATTTGTCACCAACAAAATCTATGGTGCAAAGTTTGTCACCAACAAAACCTATGGTACTAAGTTTGTCACCAACAAACCCTATGGTACTAAGTTTGTCACCAACAAAACCTATGATACTAAATTTGTCACCAACAAAATCTGGTACTAAATTTGTCACCAACTAAATCTATGGTAATAAGTTTGTCACCAACAAACCCTAAGGTACTAAGTTTGTCACCAACAAACCCTATGATACTAAATTTGTCACCAACAAAATCTGGTACTAAATTTGTCACCAACAAAATCTATGGTAATAAAGTTTGTCACCAACAAAACCTATGGTACTAAATTTATCACCAACAAAACCTATGGTACCAAGTTTGTCACCAACAAACCCTATGGTACTATGTTTGTTACCAACAAACCCTATGGTACTGTTTGTCACCAACAAAACCTGTGGTTCTAAATTTGTCACCAACAAACCCAAAGGTACAAAGTTTGTCACCAACAAACCCTATGGTACTTAGTTTGTCGCCAACAAAACCTATGGTACTAAATTTGTCACCAACAAAACCAATGGTACCAAGTTTGTCACCAACAAACCCTATGGTACTGAGTTTGTCACCAACAAATTTATGGTACTATATTTGTCACCAACATAACCTAGGGTACTAAGTTTGTCACCGACAAACCCTATAGTACTCAATTCCAACAAAACCTATGGTACTAAGTTTGTCATCAACAAAAGCTATGGAACTAAATTTATTACAAACAAAACCTATGGTACTAAGTTTGTCATCAACAAAAGCTATGGAACTAAATTTATTACAAACAAAACCTATGGTACTAAGTTTGTCATCAACAAAAGCTATGGAACTAAATTTATTACAAACAAAACCTATGGTACTAAGTTTGTCATCAACAAAAGCTATGGAACTAAATTTATTACAAACAAAACCTATGGTACTAAGTTTGTCATCAACAAAAGCTATGGAACTAAATTTATTACAAACAAAACCTATGGTACTAAGTTTGTCATCAACAAAAGCTATGGAACTAAATTTATTACAAACAAAACCTATGGTACTAAGTTTGTCATCAACAAAAGCTATGGAACTAAATTTATTACAAACAAAACCTATGGTACTAAGTTTGTCATCAACAAAAGCTATGGAACTAAATTTATTACAAACAAAACCTATGGTACTAAGTTTGTCATCAACAAAAGCTATGGAACTAAATTTATTACAAACAAAACCTATGGTACTAAGTTTGTCATCAACAAAAGCTATGGAACTAAATTTATTACAAACAAAACCTATGGTACTAAGTTTGTCATCAACAAAAGCTATGGAACTAAATTTATTACAAACAAAACCTATGGTACTAAGTTTGTCATCAACAAAAGCTATGGAACTAAATTTATTACAAACAAAACCTATGGTACTAAGTTCGTCACCAACAACCCCTACGGTACTTGGCGCATCACCAATAAACCTAAGGTGCAATGTCTTTCAAAAACATTTTAAAGTGTAGTTCTCACCAACACACTTCCCAATTCTCCGACATCAGCTACCGAAGTCCCTACTAAATGCCCATCCCTACGGCCTCCAATTTGACCAAGATTACATTTTTACCCAAACAGAAATCAAGAGCAACATATTCCAGTATTTTATTCACGTCACTCCTTCGGCCATATTGAAACTATACTTGGAATGCTTCACCTCTTCTGTTTCACTTATTACGTTGATAACATCATTGATACCATCCTGAAACATCCCTGCTTCTGTCAATAAATTACTGCCATTCAACGTCTTGTTTATAATCGGGACTTATATCGGGTGACGACGATGCTGAATTGAGAGGGTGACTGGGCGGAGGAGACTGGAAGGAGGCTTCGCGTGTGATGATTGGCTGAACACGGAGGCACAGCCGGGTGTGGGGCTCTGATTGCTTGGAAAAGGCTCTCAAACTCGCAGCACCTCTGGTGACTCATCCCTTAACTCTCAAATAAAAATCTTAATATACTATCAAGCAGATCATTATTATTATTATTATTATTATTATTATTATTATTATTATTATAATTATTATTATTATTATCTAGTTCAATACATTTGCTAGAGGTTAAATCAGTAAAAACAAAGTCTAATGTTGGTACCGTGGAAACTTTGGCTTGAAAGTTTTTAAAAAGTTCATATATATACATATATATATATATATATATATATATATATATATATATATATATATATATATATATATATATATATATATATATATATATATATATCCGGTCACACTGAGCTCCAGTGTTGCCAGATGCCCTTGGCAAAATTTCTGTATAATTTGTTCATTTTTTTTCTGTAGATTTAATGGAATTTCTGTAGATTACTCATATGTACTTTATTTGCTTTCTAATACAAATATTCAAAGTTACTGATGCATAACTAAAAAAGAATAGCATAAATTTGATCCTTATTCATGAACAGACAGGCTTTAACGTAATTTTGTAGAGTCATGTTTTGATGTTTAAATTTGCAAGATTAATATAAATGTTAGTTCCTTTATATGTAGACACACTACCATAATTTTAGAGATTAATAAAGCGACAATGCAAAATTTTCTAGGCCTAAAAAGAATGACACTAATGAAAACAAAATTATATGCCATAATTAAAGCTTATGTACAATTAACAAACGTTCCGGAGTAGCCCATCCAGTAAATAACACATATTAGTTGGTATGGTACATGTCCGCTTTGAGACATGGAATAGTGCAATCGAATTGTCCCCGTAACACACAGTACATTTAAGTTTATCATTCATATACGATTTAAACTTCTTTTTTTTTATGTACAGATAGATATTAGATTTTAAAGATTACTGTTCTATCAGGGCAATTTCTTGAGAATTCCTGAGTCATGTGCAACAAAATCCAGTAGATTTATGATGAAAATGAAAAAAAATTCTGTATTTCTGTAGATTTGTGGAAAATCCAGTAGAAATACAGAAATTTCTGTAGATCTGGCAACACTGCTGAGTTCTCATCGGCCATTGGATGGGGGAGGGGGGAGAGGCCGTTGTCATACCCTGGTGAGAGGGGTCGGGTGTATGTGCATATCTGTCTAATATTTATCTGTCACTTCTCTAAAATCCATAGTTAAAGGACGGATGGAATTGTCATGGATTAGGAAAATATATATTTTTCAAGATTTTCAAATTTTGATTTTGAATTACTATCAGTTGCTTCCTTTTTCTAATGAGAGAGAGAGAGAGAGAGAGAGAGAGAGAGAGAGAGAGAGAGAGAGAGAGAGAGAGAGAGAGAGAGAGATTATTTAATAAATTTATTACACCCAAAGACGTCAAATAAAGTTACATATTGGCAATTACATACAGTACATCAGAAATCAACATAAAAAGAAAAATTACAGCATTGAATCATCACTGTATCAGTTACAAAAGTACCATATATGAGATTGTATTCCATTATCACAACAACTACAACAGACAGTTTAGCAGCCACCAGTGTGGATGATGAGTCAAAATTACGTCTAGGTGGTCATCTTTGAGTAACTATTGACAGGTTTGAAGTAAATTTTTGTCCTTAAGGTAATAGTGTTTAAGGTTATTGGCATTAGCAAGGTTACACAGTTTACATGAGGTGTAGTGTGGTATATCTAGTGTCTGTCCAACCTGCCACACAGGACGATATCCCAACCTTATCCTGGCACTTACGATTATTTAATAAATTTATTACGACCAACGACGTTAAACAAGGTTACATACAGTACATCAGAAATTACCAAGAAAAAGAAAAAAAATTACAGCATTGAATCATCAGTATATCATTCACAAAAATGACATATATGAGTTCGTATTCCATTATCACAACAACTGCAACAAACAGTTTAGCAGCCATCAGAGTGTGGATGACGAGTCAAAATTACATCTAGGTGGTCATCTTTGAGTAAATATTGACAGGTTTGAAGTAAATTTTGTCCTTGAGGTAACAGATTCCTGACAGTGGGGCAATGAAGACAGTAGTGTTCAAGGTTATTGGCATTAGCAAGGTTACACAGTTTACATGAGGTGTAGTGTGGTATATCTAGTGTCTGTCCAACCTGCCACACAGGACGATATCCCAACCTTATCCTGGCACTTACGACATTATGCCTACGCACCATAAGTCCACGACGCCGGTACTTGTGACGGCTATGTAGAAAGTTATCATGATGTTGTATGGAAACACTAGTGGCTCCTCTCTGCATCCCTGCGCTGTACTGTACAGGCAAAAGATGCTGAATATATTCTATGCTTAAGGCAGTAAAGTGAGGGCTCATCATTTCAGTCATCAAGGTCCAGCGTGCAGGCAGCTTTAGCAAGACTGTCCACCATGTCATTCCCAGCAAGCCCAATATGGGAGGGCATCCACATGAAGGACACAACAAGCGAGGCATTGTAAGCAGCAGTGAGTTGACACAGTATGTCTCTCACAACACGGCCACAGCTGGGCCTAGAAGATGTTAGTGCCTGGAGAGCAGATTTGGAGTCACAGATCACCAATACATTCACATTTCTTCTAACAAGTAGAGTTACTGCATCCCATATACCTTGAAGTTCGCAATAAGTGGAAGTGGATGAGTTTGGCAACCTGCGACCATGCCACCCACCCTCAGGAGGTTCTAAAGTTTGGGAGAACATAGCACATGCTGCACTTCCATCTGCCTGTACTGAGCCGTCAACGTAGATGTGGTGTTCTGCAGGAACTGAAATTGACACTTTAGATATTGTTTCCAAAACCAGCTGTTTCTGTAGACTGGTATGGGCATCTTTAGAGGTTGGTGTGAAAGTGACAGCAGGAATAGGAACCCGCCATGGTGGCAAATCTTGGATGACTGCTTGCTCAGGTACACCAATATCAAGGTGTCGAAGATTTTCACATACTGCCCTAACTAGGTTATGGCCCCCTGGCCAGAGTTGAGGTCTTGGTGCATCTTTGTCAAGTGATGCTCTGAGGACATCAGAGAAGTTTGGAGTAAATTGTGGAGAGTGTAGACATTTAACAAAAGACAAAGTTACATTGGCATAAATTCTCTCTATTAATGGAGGTAACATGAGTTCGATCTGCATGTTGACTATCTGAGTGGAAGGAGGGCATCCTAGGATAAACCTCATTACTCTATTTTGGAACAGTTCTAGAGGTTGTAATGCCTGTTTGGGTAATTGAATTAAAGCAGGAGATAGATAGTCAACAGTTGACCTTAGGAAGAGGATATAGAGGGTTTTAGCCACGGGGATAGATATACCTGTAGCCCTGGTCGCAAGCCAGCCACTTGATGGGAGTGAAGCGAGGCTCCAGTCGATCAAGAAGGTTTTTCACCATGGGGTGGATTCGTTGTCGTGCGGGTATAGCAGGGGTGATCCTGACTGGTGCACCTAGGTATGTATACTGTGTGCAGTGAGGTATAATATTCCCACCCATAGTGAACACTGGCAGGTCTAGGAGATTCCACGCAGAGAAGATTCTGCTTTTTTCTGGGGAGAGTATGAGGCCACAGGAGGTACAGGACCTGTAGAAGTCTTGAAGGACACACTGAAAGTCTCGAGGGGTAGTTGAGTGGATGCAGACATCAGCAGCATAGCAGGTTACAGTGGTTCCAGGGATAGCAGGGAGGAGAGACAGTACGCGGTGCATAAGTATATTAAAAAGAAATGGGCTCAATACACCGCCCTGAGGTGTGCCAAGCTCAGAATTTTCATAGGAGCTACATGCACCCTTAAAGAAAACACGCGATTTTCTGTTACTGAGATAACCGTTTATCCACTTCAGAAGGTTTCCTCTGACACCAAATTCGACAAGCTGATCAAGAATTATATCCCTGTTGGCTATATCAAAAGCACTTTTGAGGTCAAGGAAGGCAACTACACTGTTGGAGGACAATCGGGAGTAGAGTTCAGCTAAACAGTGATGAGTACTCCTCTGTGGAAGAAAGCCATACAAATCGGGAGAAAGTTTTTCTTGTAACTGGTACATTAGCCTGGTTAGTAATATACGCTCAAACACTTTACTAAGACATGAGGTGAGGGAGATAGGTCGGTATTTACCAGTTCCAGGCTTTGGGATAGGAATAATTGTGCTAATGATCGATCCAGGAAGCAGGTACATATCCAAGTTGGTAGCAAAGATTATACAATTGTAGAAGAGGATTTCCAGGAACATTCTTGAGGAGACGAAGCACTTGATAAGTAAGGCCATCATCTCCAGAAGCAGAATTTTTATTTCCCATAACAGCACGTCGCACCTCATCCTCGGTGATCAGCTCTTTGTCCTCTTCGTCTGATTCCAACAATGCAGCCATCAGACGAAGATTGCGTAAATTGCTCTGGGAAGAAAGTGCTTCTTGGATTTGTACAGGCAGATTACTGGACCGTGACTGGGTTGACCAAGAAGTGATGAGATCCTGGGCATATGCTTGTGGACTGTGATGAAGTGCACATGTGGTTTTTTCTTGAGAGTCCTTTTGATGAGATGCCACATGGTCCCAATGCTAGTCTGGTGGTTAATTAGGTCAGTGTATTTATACCACGACTCAGTGTAGACACACTTCTGAAGAGCAACTAAATCATCCCTCGCCTGCTGATATTGAAGTAGATGATTAGGTGTCGGTTGTGTCTGAAAGGCAAGGCCAGCATTGGCCGGCCGCAACTCTCTCTGCTTGCTTAATGCGTTGATCCAAGGTCCAAGCATGGGCAACAAGATGACTTTTGATGTGAGGTCTGGCAATATATAGTTGATAGAAGTCATGGGTAGCTTTTACCAAAGAATTATACAGGTGTTCTGGAGAGTGTTTATCAAAGGTAGGTAGGACAGAGGAGATGTATGAAACATATGTTGGGCAGTAATTGGGTGGAATGGTGATACGATGATAGGGGTCACTTGGATGAGTTTGTATTGCATACTGTAGACATAAGGCAACATGGTCAGAAAAGAGCAAGGGAACAGAATGACAGGAGACATGTGATGCCACGAGGCCAGATGTAAGGATATGATCAAGAGTGCGCCCCCCCCCCCCCCCCCCGATGTATGTGGCACCACCTGTATCCCAACGGGTTAAATGGTAACGATGGATGTAGTTGAGCAGAGGAACTCCACTGCGGTTGAGAATCAGAGAGACATCACCTAGATCTGGGTGTCTGGCATTGAAATCTCCCATGTAGATCATGCCAAGGTTTGTAGGTGTAGGAAGTGCTGAGAGGTTGATTAAGCCAGGGGCAGAGTAAACATTGCATAATCGAATATGACCATCACCTATCTTAACCTGAAAAAGTTGGAAGGTCATATCAATATCTGCTGATGAGCGAAGGAGTTGATGAGGGAGAGTAGAATGGATGTAAGTAATAAGACCATTCCTGACATGATGTACATATGAAATATAACCAGAGAGTTTTGGAGCTTCATCACCTGGCTGAGCACCGCCAGGGAAGGCTTCTTGAATAAATATTACTTGTGGGTGATGGCAATAAACATATGTCCTGAGTGCAGTAAGTCTGGAGTATTGTCTAATTCCAAGGGCATTCCATGAAAGGACATGTAGTTGCATGAGTCTAGCGAAGTTTACCCTTAACGCTGCGAGAGACAGGTCGAGCATGTACTGGAGAAGCAGCACTGTTAGATGGTGCACCAAGTGGAGGAGGCTGAGCTGGCAGGAGGCCACTGACCCTTTCAAGACAAGAGGCAACAGTATCTAGCTTCTCAGTAAGTGAGGCAACAGAGGTTATGAGAACTTGTTGTGCCTTGACCAGTGTGTCGAGGCTACTTGCAGTGGTAGCCTGTTGAACGATCAAGCTATCGAAGTGTGCATCAATAGCATCAAAACGTGTCGTTAGTGCTGTGCAGTGCGATTCCAAGGCAGCAACAGCCTTACGAAGTTTTGAAATTTCAGCTGATTCAGGAGGGTATAATGAGACGGTTGACACTGGTTGTGGTGGTGGTGGTGTCAGTGGAAGTGACTGCGTAGCAGCGCACGACCGTCTGGAACATCCATGCCCAACATTAACTCCTGCTTCACCACAACGAGGGCATTTCCAATGCACAGTCTCTGGAATTGATGATGATTCTGACAATGAGGTGGAAGCATCAGTAACAGGTTTACGGTATGGACAGGTGCGTGTGGAATGGGCTGCAGCATACCAGGCACACTTAGGTGAGGCAGAGCAATATCGGGAGATATGGCCAGTACCCCAGCAGTTGAAAAAGTTGGGCTGATCATCCTTCATCCTGCGTAATTCACAAGGAGGGAGGCAAGGGAGGAAGGAAAACTCATAGACAGATGAGGGTGGTTCTAGTAGACTCCCTGTGATGACAATGCGATTAATAGGGTTCCCATTTTGAAGAAATCTTCGTGCACTGTATACACTAGGCAGGGTTAGGGTCTGCTTCAATAGGGCAACGAGTAATAAGATATGTTAAATACTTACGGGGTCTGTCTATTGAATCTTGAATATCCAGGCTTATGGACAGAAATTCACCACCCTTCACCCTGCCAATGATGTTCTCACGACTCCTTGCAATATATACAAACTTAGATGTGATAGCAGACATCTTCACCTCTGCCAGCTCCTTATCAATTTTGAAAGTTTTGTTTACTCCAGTCAGCCATCATAGTTTAGTGTCAGTGCTCAAATTTTCTTTGAAGACCAACCTAGCATATTCATCACCGTGAGCAAAAGCTGGGGTAGCAGAGGAAGCACGTCGTGTAGGGGGGTGAGGCAGAGTGACATCACTCTTTTGTCTAGTGAGACTCTTGACACTTGGATGTTTTAGCAGCAGGAGACTGTGGAGCACTGCTAGTATCTGACCCATAATCCACTGGGCGCTTCATGGGGGTATTAGCAACAGTACTGGAGGGCTTATGAGGAAGAGAATGTGCGAGAGAGTGGTGGCCAATGAGTCATATCTACATCCTCAGTATCAGTCAGGTGCAGATCATTTTCAACCTCAGAAACAGAGGCTGGACTGGAGTAATCCATTTTTAGTGAAGCAGCAGCCCTTTCACGTCACACATACACTGCACAGAGAGAGAGAGAGAGAGAGAGAGAGAGAGAGAGAGAGAGAGAGAGAGAGAGAGAGTGAGAGGTCCGTTTTAATATGCAACATATTTTTTGATATGTTTATCGAAATTTGTTCATTGCCATCACCCTTACTATTACCAGTCCCCTTTGGATGAAAATGGAAAAATCCAACAACCCCATCGTGAACTAAAATCCAGAGACTAAAGTAGTATGAATGTTATCATCCAATTTTAGAAAATAGGGTGAAATCTAAATAATGAACTCGTCGTATTGAGAAGAGACCAGAAGTTACTACAAGAGGAGTGTTGCAATCTTTAACGGAAGGCTGAGGCAGAAACAGGCGACGCTTCTGAAAGGAATTTTAATTAGAATGTCTTGAGAACTTCAAAGTTTAGCAACGAAAGTTTCCGATCAGTTTCGAAAGTATGAGGCATCATATATAACCATGAGACAGAGTGAAGTGGAGCTTTCCGACGCTCAGTTAGTGAACTTGCTAAGAGATTTTGCAAATAAAAGTTTACTTGTTCCGATATGGCAAAAATGACGTCTTTTTTGATGAGGTGTTTTGAGAGTAGATAGTTGTAGGAGAATGTTAGCTATCTTCGAGAACAAGAAGTATAAAACTTAAATTTAAGGACCATTTAAAATAACGTCCCTGACTGGTGAACGCCAGACGGGGGTTCGAATCCCGGTCAAAATCGTTAGTTCAGTTGGTCGCTGCAACCAAACCATCCTTGGGAGCTATGGATGGGAGGGTTTAGGGGAGCCTATAGGTTGATCTGCTTAGGGGAGCCTATAGGTTGATCTGCTAAGTCATAAGCAGCCATTGCCTGGCTCTCCTTGGTCTTAGCCTGGATGGAGAGGAGGCTTGGGTACTAATCATATGTATATAGGGTCAGTTTTCTAGGGCATTGTCCTGCTTGAAAGGGCAATGTTAATGTCCCTTGTCTCTGCCATACATGAGTGGCATTAAACCTTTAAAAGGAGTAAATGAAGGCAACCTTTTAAATGGCCATTTCTATAATTCACAAGAATTATTCGAGGCAACGTTTTTTGGAATATACATAATTCAACGTAGTCAAGTAGCCAAACTCTGTATTTGGCTTAAAAAATGGCTTGCTGCTGATTTCATGCTAGAATAGTGCAACAGGTTTCTTCAAGTGTCAAGGCAAGGGGAAGTCTAGTTCATCTTGCTGGACATTGTAAATGTGGATGGTACAGCCACCATGACAGTTTCCAAGATGGCCGCCGTCAGATTTTGTTTTATTAATACTGTAGGTTGTAATGGACAGAAATTTGTGATTTTTGTGACACTTACACCATATTTCAACTCGAGAAATATGTTTATGTACTTTATTTTAGTTTTGGACCACAAAAAATCGTATTATTGCCATTTTTATGAGGAAATTAAAGAAAATGGGGTAAAAATGAAATGAGGGTAAATGATCTGAAAAATAGACGTGTATTGAAGGAAACATTGAAGGAACAAACAAACATTTCACAAATGCCTATTGAATTTGAACAGTAAATGGACTTTTGCAAAGCCTTTTACATCCATATGCGTGTGTGATTCAGAGTCCATTATGTGTACATTAGCAACGTTGAGTTACACAAACTGCTCGACATTTGCATGTTGTGAGCTCCAAACAGAATCAGGTGACCGGCTTCCAAGTCATCAGTTGTGGCTGAAGCATCTCACTACCTTCTTTTACCACCAGTTCCCACCCACTTTCCTCAGGTGCAGGAAGATGCGGTTCAGCTTCCAAGGCTCCTCTCCACACTAGGGACTGATAATGTGCGTGCATGATGTGAAGAATCAAAGCATCATGGGTTGGAGGCAGATTCTCAATTGATTTGGTCAAGCCAAGAAATAGATGACACCTGACCTTCTAGATGGAGTTTTTCTTGGCTATTGGGAACATACACCTTGCAGACAAAGGACTCTGTATCAGCAATTACATTCTCATTTGGAAAGTCTTCCTTGCCGAGATTCTACAGAAGCTGTGAGTTTTGTTGGAAGATAGGCCATGCAGAGCGCTTCCCAATTCCAGCAAACTGGCTTGTACTATTCGAGCCTGTTACAGCATGAAATGCAAGAAGTGATGGTCTCTGCGAATCTGTGATGTTGATAGAATGAACAGGAACAAAGCGTTGCTTTTTAGGTGTTCCGGCTTTCAGTCAGAGAAAGTGGCTGAGCTGTGGCTGACAGGCAAGAAGGAGAACAAAAGCATCAGTGTCTCGGCGCACGACAATAATTTGTGGGTATCCCTCTTCACTTGCATCCTTCATATGGAGAACAATCCTAGCGTCCGCCTCTTCATGCTCGGCAGATGACAACTTTGAGACATCTCTCCCGACGATATCCACACTTTTGCAGGGTCCGTGAATCCTCCGTTCAATACCAGCTCCACTCCTTCTTGATTGTGGAACTTGTTTGCTAACTCTAAGCATAGAAAATTAGCCAAGCTTGCTTTGTTTTCGTCTGAGGTGTGTGTGTGTGTGCATGTATGTATTTATTTGTATATATATATATATATATATATATATATATATATATATATATATATATATATATATATATATATATATATATATATGTATGTATAAGTATGTATGAATAGGTATATATGTACATGTATGCATGAATAGCTATATATGTGTATGTATGTATGAATAGGCATATATATATATATATATATATATATATATATATATATATATATATATATATATATATATATATATATATATATATATATATACATACATATATGTATGTGTATGAATGAATATGTATATATATATATATATATATATATATATATATATATATATATATATATACATACATATATGTATGTGTATGAATGAATATGTATATATATATATATATATATATATATATATATATATATATATATATATATATATATATGTGTGTGTGTGTGTGTGTGTGTGTATTTATAGGTCTATATGTATTTATTCATTTATGTATAGGTATAAGGGTATATGTATATATACATATGTTTGGGTAAATATGCATATAATGTATCATCATCTCCTCCTACGCCTATTGACGCAAAAGGGCCTCGGTTAGATTTCGCCAGTCGTCTCTATCTTGAGCTTCTAATTCAATACTTCTCCATTCATCATCTCCTACTTCGCGCTTCATAGTCCTCAGCCATGTAGGCCTGGGTCTTCCAAGTCTTCTAGTGCCTTGTGGAGCCCAGTTGAATGTTTGGTGGACTAATATCTCTTGGGAAGTGCAGAGCACGCCCAAACCATCCCAATCTACCCCTCATCATGATCTCTACGTATGGCACTGGGTAATCTCTCTTACTTTCATTTCTAATGATGTCCTGCCATTCAACTCACATTATCCTTCTGAGGTTTTTGTTCTCAAATCTACCAAATCTATTGGAGATTGTTTCATTGTCAAACCACAACTTGTGTGAATAGAATAAAGTAACACCGATCTCACTAAACTGATATATAGTCTTATTCTTATATGTAATTTCAGGTAATTTGTTTTCCATATTTTACGTAACAAAACCATTGTCTGATTAACTTTTTCAGTCGTTCACTTAATTCTAATTCTATTGGAGATCATAGTTCCTAAATACTTGAACGATTCTACCTCACTAATCGTTTCCCCTTCCAATGATATTTCATCTTTCATTGCATACTCCATTCTCATCATCTCTGTCTTTCTTCTTTTTATCTTCAGCCCAACGTCGTATGATATTTCATGCATTCTAGTAAGCAAGCATTGCAAATCCTGTGGTGTTCTATAATGGGTACATAATAATTGTGATGCAGTTAGGCTAACATTTGGCTGCATTGGTCACTTGAATATTGGTGTTTACCCATTCTAGTTTCTCAAGTGCCTCTATACTGAATACTGCTCTTTTCAAGGCATTTCCAAGAAATATTACATATCCACAACAGGTTAATTTTGAGAACAAAGAAATAAACACACCATAAAATCTGTTCATTGAGAAACGTGTACATAATCCCAAAATGAATATCACCATTTTCGATATTCTATTAAGAAAACCTGCTATTTTCAAAGGAAATGGCTACTTAAATATCCAATGGCACATTGCAAGTTTACACAACTATGTCACTTGATAACAGTTTGA
>NW_027171946.1:0-2500 GCF_036898095.1 Palaemon carinicauda
GGGGAAGTCTTATATACGTTCGTCGAGATGTTCCCCATATATCTTTGTCCATCTGTACCTCTCTGCAGGCAGTGGTTGTACAGATTGATATAGGGAGAAAATACACAATCTGTTCTCTTTACTTGCCTCCAAATGATAACATCTCGTATGATAATATAGTAGAGGTGATTAAACAACTCCCACAACCTTTTCTCTTACTAGGAGATCTTAATAGTAGACACTCCTTTATGGGGTGATGTTTTGGCAAACGAAAGAGGTAATATTATATCATCAATTTTGGAGAATGAAGATGTCGGGCTCCTTAATACAGGGGACCCCACACATTTTCATTTCCAGACAGGTACCTTGTCCTACATTGACCTATTAGTTGCAAGCTCTAACTGTCTTCTCGATTATAATTGGAGAACATTAGATGATTGGCATACTAGTGAACATGCACCAATCATTATAAACACCAACAATGGTCCACCTTTACAAAGATCGCCTCGATGGAATCTTGATAAGGCAGACTGGAATAGATTTCGTGAGTTAAGTGAAATTGAAGGAAATGCTAAACAGTTTGAAAGTTTTGATGATGCCATAGACTTACTCAATGGAACTCTTCACACAGCAGGAGTGAATTCCATTCCAAAAACAACAGGGATATTCAGACGACGACCAGTCCCCTGGTGGTCATCAGAACTTACTGCCCTGCACAGAACCACAAGAAAGTCTTTAACTCGATTGCGCATGAGCCGTACTGAGGAGAATTTAGTCATATACAAGAAATGTAGAGCACAGTTCCGCCAGTCTTGGATGTCATTTGTTTCCTCCATTAACAGTAGAACACCGACTTCATCTGTGTGGAGGAAAGTCAAAAAGATAGCAGGCAAATTCACCCCAAACCCACCACCAGTGTTAAAGATAAATGGCCAGTATATGACTGGAGCAACCGAAGTTAACAATGCCCTGGCTGACCCTTTTTCAAATGTATCTTGCAAGTGTGAATCAGCTCCTGGTCACCAGTATAGGAGCATTGAAAAAAAAAAAGTTTTAAACTTCGCAACAAGAAAGCAAGAGTCATACAGTTGTCCTTTTACTGAAAGAGAATTTGATTCTGCTCTTGCTACGTGTAAGGATACAGCCCCTGGACCCGATGGAATTCCATATGCAATGATTAAACATGTACCTTTTTAATACAAAGTTATTTATTTTAAGCATTTTTAATAGAATATGGCATAATCATAGTTATCCAAGTGTTTGGGAACTAGCTGCTATTTTAGCCTTTTTAAAACCCGGTAAGGACAAGTTTTTAGCAGCAAACTACCGACCTATTGCATTGACATCTTGTTTATGTAAAATCATAGAGAAGACTGATTTGGTACCTTAAAAAGAAGAATATTTTATCACCCATTCAATGTGGATTCAGGAAAATGCACTTAGCGACTGATGCGCTGATACAACATGAGTCCTCCATTTGTGATGCCTTTGCTTCCAAACAGCACCATGTGACAGTCTTTTTTGATCTTGAAAAGGCATATGATACCACATGGAGATACGGTATACTTAAAAGAATCCATGAGTGCGGATTGAGAGGAGAGCTACCACTATTCATCCAGTCATTTCTTTCACATAGAGTTTTCCAAGTGAGAGTTGGGGAAGCTCTATCACAGAGTAAATGCCAGGAGGAAGGAGTTCCTCAGGGGAGTGTGCTGAGTGTAACCCTTTTTGGCACTAGCAATTAATGGGATATCCTCAGTCATTCCCCGGGATGTTCTCGCAAAATTATTTGTGAATGATCTCTCCATATCATTTGCTGGGACTAGAATGGCAATGGTTGAGAGAAAAATCCAAATCTCTATTGATAAAATTATCCATTGGACCGATATGAATGGATTTAAGTTCTCGACAAGTAAAACTACATTTGTCCATTTCTGTCGTATACGGGGAGTACATCCAGACTCGGATATATACATCAAAGGTCAACGGATCCCATGTGCAAGTGAAGCTAAATTTTTAGGGTTGATATTGATTGTAGGCTTACATGGGTTTCTCACTTAAAAGCATTAAAAGCTAAATGCGTTGAAGCTATGAATCTTTTAAAAGTATTGTCCCATACATCATGGGGGGCAAACTGCAATACAATTTCAAAATTATACAAGGCCTTGATATTTTCCAAATTAGTTATGGATGCGAAATATACTCCTCAGCAACCCCAAGCCGGTTAAAAATATTAGATTCAATACATCATGCTAGCATTAAATTGTCCACAAGAGCCTTTAGAACTTCGCCTATCACAAGTTTCCTTGTTGATGCTGGGGAGTTGCCTCTAGACCTTTACCGAATGTCCCCCTATTATTCGGTATTGGTTTAGATTACAAAGACTCCTTAATTCTTCTGCCTTTCAGACTGCAAGCCTTGTAAGACACTCAACCTACTTTGAGCTGCACCCAAAATCTCCTCAATCTTTTGGGTTCGGGTGAAACAATTATTAAACAATCTGGATTTAATTAGAATTAAT